>NC_056523.1:127371145-127436519 GCF_019175285.1 Sceloporus undulatus | reverse complement strand
ATACTATTTACAGTCGCGTGGAGGGCGCGAAATGTTTTCTTCTTCCTAGGGGGGGCATGACAGAAAATAATTGAGAAGCACTGCCTAAGAGGGACTTTAGAAGAGCTTTACTTGATCTATATGATGAATCACTTTCATTCAGAACTATAGTTCTTCTTCGTGGTCTCTGCGAATCACACAAATGGGTTTATTCTGCGCCTGCACAGCAGTCCTCGGAAACTTCTAGAATCTCTAGGCAGAAAGTAATGTATCTTTCTGCAACTTTTTGGCGGTAGCCCCGCCCCGAGGACGATGCTCTCAACTCGGTGGAAAGGAGGATCCACGGTTCGGCTCCAGCACCACCGGCCCTGGCCTACCTCCCGTCCCTGGAGAAGATCGCTAAGCGTTCTTGGGACGCCCCAGCCACCATCCCGTCAACTTCACGCCGGATTGAGAACCTCTACCGGGTTACTCCATCTGCGCCCTCCTGGCTATCTCACCATCCCAAGCTGAATTCGGCTATAGTGGAAGGGGCCCAGTCTACCTTCGCCCCCCAAAACCTCGTCCTCGCCCGTCGACAAGGACAGTAAAAAGTTAGACGGCCTGGCTAAGAAATTTTACGCCTCTGCGGCCCTGGACTTGAAAATTGCTAACTATGCGGCTTGCATGGGGGCCTACGTTCAGCACCTGGTGGAGAAGATGGATCCCACCATTTCTGATTTGCCTGACGACAGGAGACGCATTATGGTGGCTCTCAGGAACGAGATCCACCTGATGGCTGGACAGCAGATCATCTCTGCTAGGCACTCCACGGACTGTGCGTCTAAGGTCCTCTCTGGATCCATAGCTCTTCTCCGCTATGCATGGCTCAGGTCCTCAGACCTCACCCCCCAGGCTAAGGCTGCTATTGAAGACATGCCCTTCGACAATTTGGGGCTCTTCAACAGAGAGACGGACGAGAAGCTCAGCTTCAGGTACCGGATGAAGACCACCGCTAGAAAGCACGATATGTCCTCCGTACCGTCCAAATCCCCTCGTCAGAGGTACCCTGGTCAGCGCCCCTGGCACCCAGGAGGCCAGTACCGTTTCCAGCCCCAGGACCGTCCTTACCAACAGGACAATAATCCTCAGGGCCGATCCTCCAGGTCACCTGCTCCCCCATCTGACGGCCGCCAATCTTCCCAACCCAGGTACCAACAAGGGTACAGGAAGAAGGATGGCCGGGGCAAGAGGAGGTTCTGATGTGATTCCGCGCACCTCGTCACCACCAGGCTGAGCCCTTTCTTCAACAACTGGGCCGCCATCACTACAGACTCTTGGGCACTTAACATCGTCCGTAGGGGTTATGCCCTAGAGTTCTCTGAGCTCCCACCAACTGGAGCCTTTATTTCAACCGTGCCCTCGGACACCCTTCTCGACGAAGTGCACGCTCTTCTGCACAAAGGCGCCATTGAACCGGTCCATCCCTCCCAGTTCAAGCGCTGCTTCTTTTCCAGGTACTTCACTGTACCGAAAAGAGATTCTGGCCTTAGACCAATAATGGATCTTCGAGCCCTCAATGACTTTATTGTCTACAAGAAATTCAGGATGGTAACCCTTGCTTCTATTTTACCACTCCTGCAGGAAGGCTACTGGTTCGTGACGCTGGACTTGAAAGATGCCTACTTTCACATAGCTATCCTGGAGGACCATCGCAGATTCCTCGCCTTTGCCGTGGGACATCAGGCGTATCAGTACAAGGTCCTTCCCTTTGGCCTTTCTACAGCTCCAAGAGTTTTCACCAAATGCATGGCAACCGTGGTGGCATACCTGCGTCAAAAGGGCATAACAGTCTTCCCATACCTGGACGACTGGCTCCTCACAGCACCCTCAAGGGACACGCTACTCAAGCAGTTGAAATTTGCCTTATCCCTACTTCAAGCACTGGGACTACAGGTCAACTTCGACAAGTCCACCTTGACCCCTACCAAGCGGATAGACTTTATAGGGGCAACATTGGACTCCCTGCAGATGAGGGCATACCTTCCAAGAACAAGGTTTCAGGCCCTCTGTGCATCCCTGCAATCCTGCCTGAGCCGAAGGCGTCTTCGGGCCCATGCAGTACAAACCGCCATGGGACATTTAGCCTCCACCACTTTTGTCACACCGTGGGCCAGACTGCGTCTAAGGCCCATTCAATCTTGGTTCCTATCCGTGTTCGACTCCGTCCGACACGCGCCTACCAAGCTTCTCACCATCCCCAGGACTGTACAGAGGTCTCTGCGATGGTGGCTCCAACCCGACAACATCTGTGTGGGGATGCCATTCCTACCCCCCAGCCGGACATCTCTCTGACCACGGACGCCTCCCTACAAGGATGGGGCGCCCACACGCTGGACCTTACAATAAAAGACAAATGGTCACCGGCGGAAGCTTCCTTCCACATCAACATCTTAGAAATGCTTGCCGTGGAGAAAGCACTCAGAGCCTGCCAGTCGGTCCTCGCTGGGAAGGTGGTACTCCTTCTCACCGACAACACCACCGTTATGTACTACCTCAACAAACAAGGAGGTACAAAGTCGAGGACTCTGCTGTTAGCCACCATCCGCATCTGGGAATGGTGCATAGCACAAAAAATTCTGCTACAGAGCATCCACCTGCCCGGCGACCAGAACGACCTGGCAGATCAGCTCAGCAGGTCACCCTCCACTTCCCACGAGTGGAGATTGCACCCAGAGGTAGTCTCCCTGCTCTTCAACCAGTGGGGAACCCCCCTCCTCGACCTCTTCGCCTCCCGGCTCAACGCTCACACCGCGAGATTTTGCTCACGGTACAGAGACCCAAGATCGGAAGGGGACGCCTTCCAGATCAAATGGACTCAAGGACTCCTTTATGCCTTTCCTCCATTTCCCCTCATTACTCGAGTCTTCTCGAAGATACTGGCCGACCACACTGATGCAATTCTGATAACTCCGTGGTGGCCCAGACAACCTTGGTTTGCTCTGCTCCTGCAACGAGCACAGGACTATCTCTGCCTCGAGCACCGGCCCAACCTCCTCTCGCTCCACGGCGGACGAGTTCACCATCCCGAGATGCAATCTCTCCCATTGGTAGCATGGAGGATTCTATCCTGAGGACACTTCCATCGGTGTACAGGATATCATCAGGGCAGCTCACAGACCATCCACACGGAGGTCTTATGCCTACAAATGGGATAGGTTCCTAACCTTTTTACAATCGAAGGACGTTCCACCATCCCGTGTCTCCATCCCTATGGTCCTGGACTTTCTCATGTCCTTGGCGGACGCAGGACTTTCTTTGAGTTCTATCAAGTGCTACCTGTCGGCTATCTCATCTCACTACCTATTTCAGGACAAGCCTTCCCTGTTTGGTGATCCTCTCATAAGGAGGTTCCTAAAGGGATTTAACAATTTGCATCCACCAATTCTAGACTCTACGCCACAGTGGAGTCTAGATACTGTCCTGGCACATTTGGTGTCCAAGCCCTTTGAGCCCTTAGCTACCACGGACCTCAGACTCCTCACTTGGAAGACGACCTTCCTGGTAGCTATCACCTCAGCCCGTCGAGCTGGTGAACTGTGTGCTCTGAGGATGGACCAGCCTTTCCTCCATTTCCATAAGGACAAGGTGGTGCTCCATACAGACATTACTTTCTTGCCAAAGGTAGTGTCTGCTTTCCACATCAACCAGGACATTGTTTTGCCGACTCTGGCTCCTAATCCAACCACAGACTCTGAGCGTCAGCTCCATGCCCTGGATGGCCGCAGGGCGCTGGCGTTCTATCTGGACAGGACATCTGCTTCCAGGCACTCGGAGAGACTTTTTGTGTGCTACTCCGAAGCCAAGAAGGGGCTGCCGGTGTCACCGCAGAGGTTCTCCAAGTGGGTGGTCAGTACCATACACCTCTGCTATGAACTGGCTAGAAAGCCTCTGCCAGGTCCGGTTAGGGCCCATGCAACTAGGGCGGTAGCTGCATCCTCAGCCTTCTTGACGGGGATACCCCTTGAGGATGTGTGCAAGGCAGCTGTCTGGTCCCAGCCTTTGACATTCATTAAACATTACAGGCTGGATGTGAGGGCCAGGCATGAAGCAGCCTTTGGGAGGGCAGTGTTACTTTCTGCCATGCAATAGACCTGTGTACTGTTAATAAATAACACAGCTGTTTGGTTTACATCCTTTATTGATATGTGATTATTGGATATTGACACTCCCTCCTCCACTGACTATAGCTCGCTAGTCTAAACCCATTTGTGTGTTTCGCAGAGACCACGAAGAAGAAGTACAGGTTGCTCACCTGTAACTGTGTTTCTTCGAGTGTTCATCTGCGAATTCACACAAACCCGCCCATCCATCCCCTCAGTGTCTGCTCATTGACAACGCTTGTTGCCGCTCTGATTAGCGGCTCATTCGGAACTGAGGAAGAGCGGGCCACCAGGGGCCTTATATACGGGTGGGCGGGGCTACCGCCAAAAAGTTGCAGAAAGATACATTACTTTCTGCCTAGAGATTCTAGAAGTTTCCGAGGATTGCTGCGCAGGCGCAGAATAAACCCATTTGTGTGAATTCGCAGATGACCACTCGAAGAAACACAGTTACAGGTGAGCAACCTGTACATCCTTAACTTGAGTTTGCTCGGATCAGCCGAGTCAAAGGTTGTCAAAGTCACCTACATCCTTCTCAGCAATGTTAGGGACATTGTGGACAATTGAAATGGTGGGTGTAGGACATCCAGTGCCAGGATCAGTGAAGAGTCCTGATAAATGTTGAGTCCCCAGTAGCTTCTCAGGCCAGACACCAGTGCCCTCCAGTGCTGGGGGCCTTGTCCTAGGACACACAACTGAAAGTGACATAGGCCTGATTTGTACAGCTCCATGCCACAGCAGTCAAGGAGAATAACAATCTAGAGAGGGGCAGGATCACATGCGGAAAACAGCATCAGTGCCTCTCCCCACCATCACCAACATGCAGCCAGCAACCTGGCATTCTAATGGAATAGGAATATGTTGGCAATAAATAAAATATAAGAAATGTATGAGTGATTAAACATTTCCTTAAGGTATTTGTACAACTAAGTAGTAACTTTTCCAAACAGGCAAACAGCACAAAAGGCCTGTTCTAATAACTGCCCCATCAAGGCTAGCCACAGGAAGGAAAAACTGTAATGCTATAGATGGAGCTGAAATTACATGTTTAGCACAGGGGCAAATTCTCTTCTGCTATTTCAGTGCCCTTGGCATGTGGCCCAAACAAGGGGAAGTACAATCTACGGTGCAGCAGGCGTCCTGCTTTCTACACATTCTTTTTCTTATAGCTTGTGGCTGGAACAGTAGAGCAATGCGACCTTTTTGAGCTAAATTCTGCCTGTAGAACATGTCCAATTCACAAAGACAGCTTGCTAGCAATCTACCATGGGGAGTGAGGATGATAAAAGTCAAGACTACAGAAAAGGTATCTAAGGAGTTCTGTTATTCCCCTGCAGGGTCATTTTGTATTGCACAAATGTACCACACAGATTGAATGGCAAACAGGGGAGTGGAGGATGGGATAACTGGAACCACTGGCAATCTCAGAAATACATATGGGTGAAGGTGCAGCAAAAGGAGCAAATGCCCAGGAAACAGCTTCGGCCTCTTCCTTCTTTTTTCTTCTTCTTTCTTTTGCATTTTCCCCTTCAGCTAATTAGAAAGTACAGGTGTACTTCAGTTAACAAAGCCACAGACAAAGAAGTTATTTTTTATAAAGTCTTTTTATGCTTGCCTAGTCTCACTTTTCTTCTTTATCCTCTGTCTAGCTGGAAGTTTTGTAGCAGCATATTCAGTAGGCTGATAAAGGAGGGCTGGAAAAACATAAGACTTCTGATGACAGGTTGCAGCAGCATGGCTGCAGTAAAAAATGCAATAAAGCTTGAGCTGGAAAAGAGAAGAATGTTACTCTCTCCAATCAAACTATATTCATGCATGACTGATAAAGGAGGCCTGGTGGCGCAGTGGTTAAATGCCTGTACTGCAGCCACTCACTCAAAACCATAAGGTTGCAAGTTCAATACCAGCAAAAGGGCTCAGGCTCAACTCAGGCTTGCATCCTTCTGAGGAGGTCACTAAAATGAACTTAGACCTGTAAGTTCAGCCCCCAAAATGAAAATATAAGAAAATGGAGAGTTGTAAAAAAGAAAAATATCCTTGGATGTATTTTGGAAGGGATTTTAAGTGGTCTCTATAGGGTAAAAATATATATTGTTTCGTTATGCAAGGTTTACCTGACCTGTGAGTTTCATTCCACACATACACAATGGCCCTATACAGACAGACCAAAATAAAGCTGCTTCAGGTCACTTTGGAGATATGGTGTTTCAATGATACATGCGTCGTAAGAGTCCAGAAGTTGCACCAATGCCACGCTCCAGTCCTAATGACTGGAGTGCAGCTTTGGTGCAGCTTCCAGACTCTTAGGACACATGCATCATTGAAACACCATACCTCCAAAGTGAACTGAAGCAGCATTATTCTGGCCTGTCTGTATAGGGCCAATGTTTAGTTTGGAATTTTAAAAATTACAGAAACTTGTTGAACGGCTCTTTGTGTGTCATGTAGGGACCTGCCTAAATACCCTAAGGGCACCAGATCCTGTCTGAACTTGGAAGCTAAGCAAGGAGTGAGCTGATTAATACTTGGATGGGAAACCACCAATGAATAACATCTGCAATAGGCTTTATTTCAGAGGAGAGAACTGGCAAAACCACCCCTGGCTATTCCTTGCCTAACAAAACCCTATGAAATTCATGGGATCGCCATAAGTTGACAGATGACTTGAAAGCACATACTGGTACATACAGAGAGAGAGAGAGAGAGCAACCAGTTCCTATTCTTTCCATGTTATCTTGGCATCTGGTACCCCATTTTCTTTTAAAGACATGCCCATCTACCTTGTACAGCTGCAATAAAAACTCCCTAACTGTTAAGGAGCTGTCCTCAGCACCATTTTTTTATATTTGTTGTTGTGTGCATTCAAGTTGTTTCTGATTTATGGTGACCTTAAGGCTACCTTAACATGGGGGTTTCGTGGCAAGATTTGTTCAGAGGAGGTTTGCCATGGCCTTCCCCTGAGGCTGAGAGCACCCAATGGATTTCATGGTCATGCAGAGAATCAAATCCTGGTCTCTAGAGTCATAGTCCAGCATTCAAACCACTATGCCACACTAGCTCTATTTTTTATATATATATCTTAATACCATTTCTGTAAACATTTATAATATCCCTGTATATATTGACTCCCAACTGGCTGACACAGTAATTCAGGTATTCAGTCACAAACAATGAAATGAGGGAAGGAAGGGCATTATATCAAGAGGTCTACTACCAAACTTACAAGCAATTTGCAAAGGTAGCCCATTGCCTGTAGAATGATTTCTCTATATGACTGGGAATTCCAGCCAGCAAATTTGAGGGGTGGCTCTCTAGTGCATTCACTGTAACCCAATGCATACCTAAAAGCCCCCCCCCCTTATCTGTAACAAAAGGCTGCAGACATATATGCACTCAGCTTTCATGCAGATACTTCTTCACTGCATCTTACAGATGGAAGTGGCCCTCTCCTTCCTGTAACAGACAGTCATAACTTGTGACTTTTCATAAATAAAAATAAAAAATTTTAAAAAATAACTTTTCTAGGAATGAGAGGTTCATCTAGCTTAGCTTGCCCCAGTGGGTAACCTTCAAATTCCTTAAAATCTTGTCCTGAATGTTATTTTCCTAGAATCCCGTTGTCTATCAAAGCTATTTCAGCAGCCAGTAAACTAATTCTTTTACTGGCCAGGGTTGTCAGACCTCCTGTCTGCCTGTCAATTGGTATCAGTCAGCCAGGGTTTATTCTGATAACTGGGTCAGAGATAGAAAGGCCTGATTTGAAGAGCAGACAATAGAGAAGCCCAAGAAGAGCTCTTGAAGATGAGGGTCTCAGTCAAGCTAGTTATCTACAATAAGTCACCTGTTATTTGTGTCACGAGATATGTGTGTGTGTGTGCGCGCGTGCACGCGCGCGTGCACGTACCATCAAGCCGCCTGCCAACTTATGGTAACACCATGAATTTCATAGAAGATATATTGGAAACTAACTGTTCTTTTTTTAATTTACCTGGTATAGTGGTTTGAGTGTTGGACTAGGACTCTGGGAGACCAGAGTTCAAATTCCCACCCAGTTATGGAAGTCCCTGTGTGTTCTTGGGCAAGATCACACAGGGATCACACAAGATCTATCAGCAATAGCAAACCTCATCTGAACTAATCTTGTCTTGGTTGGTGGGTGTTGCAATCCAACACCTCTGGTGATATCTGGTTAGGAAGAAATGCCCTAACTTATCACAGCACTGTATTTTAGCTATGTCAGGGGCACCAAATTGTTTCATGTACCCCTCCACAACATACACACTTACTCTCCACCCTTCCTGGATTAGTGGTGCATGTGTATTTTTCTCTGCTCACCCACCCCTTCAGATACATTTTTCCTCATGTAGTCTAAACTGAGAAATAGTAACTGGCCCGCTCAGCTTCATGGCTGAGTGGGGACTTGAATGTGGATTTCCTTGTTTCCTAGTTCAGTACTCTTAAGCATCACACCACACACCACTGGCATTTGGGCAATAACATGCCCCCTTCAGTGTCTACCAAGGGAGAAGAGCTCATGATAAAGATTTGCTAAGCCATTCAGTTCCCACAATCGCTTGCTTGTGTGTCTGGGCAGATATAATCAAAGAGCTCATGCTGCATGGTTCATAACATTCTGAAGCTGTTATGCTGCAGTAAAATGGAGGAACCAATATAAGTGCAAGGAAATACAAATAATAAAAATCCAGCCATTTGCCCTAATGGGGCCTGTTTAAGCTTGTTGACCTCAGAAAGTGCAGGGAGACAACAAATGACAGAGCTCTCACTTACAACATGAATGATGCATCAATAAACATCCAGCCCAAAGTGGGAGCTTATTGAGCACAGCACACATAGGAACCACATTACCATATCACATACTTGTTTTTTCATAGGTAGCCTAGATACTGGCAGGCTTTTGCTAGGCAAAGGAACATCAGACCACTTGAATATGATGAAGAGAAGGTGTCCTCTGCTTCAGAGATGGGAATTATGTGATTCTCCAGATGTTGTTGGCCTACATCACCCAGTAGCTTAAGCAGCATAGCCAATTTTGAGGAACACTGAACACTGCAGTCTAGCAGCCCCTGGAGAGCAAATAGGATTCCCATCCCTCTTCTGCATGAGTCAGTGCATATCCAGCAAGTATATTTATTTGGTCCAAAAAAGACACTTGGCATATGGTGCCTGGTGTCTTTCTCTAATTGGTAGTTATGACTGATGAACTAGATTCTGGGGTTTGATTGCCAATATAATAATTACAAAACTACAAACACAACTCTGCAGGTGTATATCTGTGCAAAGGATTTATTGTGCACCTTTCAGGGATATAATACATGCTATTTATGCTCTCCTGCAAGAAAAAGTAAGGGTAAGTTTACAATGGCTATACAATTAGCTGTAGAAATCAAGACCCCTCAATCTGTGGAGCTTCCTGCAGCACTTTGCAGTTCTAGTTAGTGCACACTGGAGAATTTCTGGGTATATGTTGAACCTAGATGCACCATTAAATAATTTTGCAGTTGATTCCCGTTCCTCCAGGGGATGTGGATGTCTGTGGAGGAATGCAAATCCATAAATGTATCTGCATCGGTGACTCTGCAAATGCAAAACACATGGGAGTGAACATTGTTAAGATATACTCACACAGCTGAACACCAAGGCAGAGCTATTTCAGCAGAATGGTGGCTCTCAATGTTAAATAAATAAATAAACAAACCACCCTTTAGAAAATCAGTGCAGGAGAGTAGGAAGTGATCCCTGAACAAAACAAACAAAAGCAGAGAACCCCAGATTGTGCACCTACTGCAAGCTGTTGTTCTGTCTTAACACTGGAATGGCTAAAGTGACATTGCTAGAGTGCATCTCCCTGCATTTCTCACCATGGGCTATGCTGGATGGAGTTGACGAGAGTTGCAATCCAATTTCAGCTACACAATTGTTCAGATACACAATATTGTCTTACACAATTTCTACCCATGGCATAAGGGAATATGTCTGGCAGTGGCAGTACCTGAGCTAGAGGTGCCCCAGTCTGATTCTCATTGTGCCAGCTTTCATGAATATATCCTTGACACCACTTAAATGTATCTGGAAGCCTGAACAGCACTGTTTGTGAGTGGAGTATACTAGAGAGTATGCAGCTGGTTGCATTAGCATTCATTGTACCTCTAGTGCTCTCTACACAGTGGGGTGGTGCTGTTTTCCCTTCCATTATTTTCTGTGACTTCTCATTTTTGCAATCTTTCTTGGCTGCTGGTCTGAGTGAACCACTTTTCCTGAAATCACTTACTGGTCAGTTTTTGGGTCATAGACATTGGGCCAGGGGTGGGAAAATGTGACTCACATGCTGATCTGTTTTTTGCAGCTCTTGAACCAATCCAGGACATCTCCCAAGCACCCATACATCCCTCCCATTTTTCCAAGGCATTTGTTTTTGCCCCCAAATCATGAAAAAAGCAGAGGTTTTGCTCTCTCTCCTCAGGAAGGAAGGAAGGAAGGAAGGAAGGAAGGAAAGAAAGAAAGAAAGAATGAAAGCCAAAAATTGGCTGAAAATGACAGCAGAAGTTATGTCACATTTCTTCTGCATTTGACATAATAATCTATAGGAGTGCAAGTGTAAATGTAAAATGGACCTTGTAAGCAGTCTACCCCCTGACACATCCACAGTATTTTGGGCTACAAATCCCATCATCCCTGACTATTAGGGTGGTGGGAGGAGCTATCTAAAACATTTAGAGAACACTGATTCAGGGAAGGTTGCACTAGACACTTGGATCCAAGTACTGAATGCTCAGAGTTACTGCAGATTTTAGCATTTGAATCCCAATGCCCTTGAGCTATTTTTGGTAAAAGAAACCACCTTGGCTGTGGTAATTCTTCAGAAGCTTCTGAATGGCATCTTGTTGGTGCAGTTTGGGATCATTTCACTGGAAATGGAGAGACCATATGAAGGACAAAGTCAAATCATTGGTCTGTGCAGCTCAGTATTGTCTACATTAACAGGTAGGGACTTTCCTTTTCTGGTAGTGGTCTTTTTGAAAGTGGCCTTCACTGTCTGTATGTCAAGTGCTATCACTAAGATGTAACTTTTTTTCCACATCCTTTCTGGTTATGTATGTGATACTTTCCCCCCAAACCTAAGCAATATATAATGTTGGAAGCAGAGTAGCCTTGCTTAATTAATTCTTTTTGTGCAAATGAACTATGCTAAGAAATACTAGCTGATAACAGGAATGCCTCAAACCTTACTTGTTTTCTCATTTCACAAATGCTACTTATAGTTTGCAAATCTTATGCATCTCTGCTCCTTCAGTAAATATATGGTATTCAATTGTGGAACTGTATTTTTATCCACCCTCTCTCTAATCAGTTAAGATGAACTCAGCTAAAAACATTCAAGGGGTTCTGAAAAGCCACTCATGTAGGAGGAAAAATACTCTAGTAGCAGTACAGTGCACAGCATCATGGCACTCCTCTGGTGCAGCACCAAAAGAGCACCGTATGGCCATAGCACCACGGCTATCACACCCTTTCCAGGGTGCAAAAAGGAGTCTCCTTTTCACACCGTGGAAAGGCCAGATCGGGGCTGTGGCATGCAGTTGCTGTGGCCCTGATTTGGCTAAAGAAGGGGCAGCTGGAGGCTGTGCTGTTTGTACAGCCCCAGAGTCTCAAAAGTGCAAAAGATTTGCTATTCAAATTAACACATTTTGTAAATACAGTTGGCCTTCCTTATCCATGGATTCTTTATCCAGAGATTCAAGTATCCATGGCTTGAAAACATTTTTTTAAAATATAAATTCCAAATAGCAAACCTTATTTTTTGCCATTGTACTATGGCATTGTACTTAATGGGACTTTAGCATTCACTGATTTTGGTATTCACAGGGGGAAGCTGGAACCAAACCTTAGTGGAAACCAAGGGCTCACTATATTCTCCAGAGGCCCTTGGATGTCTGCCATGTTCATTTGGGCACAGTTAAGGACATATTATTCTATGGGCAAGTGCCTCCTAGAATAAGGAACTTTGAAACCCATTAGGCTACTTACTACATCTCCTGCAATACTGTGACCCTATTCCTTCATCTCCATGGTCCCACCTTATCCCCAGTATGGGTGCCTTCCTGTATTTTCCCTTTATGTAGAGAAATAGGATCTCCCACAGGAGCCTGGTTTAATTGAGTCACTAAATGTACGGGTGAAAAGGAAGTCATTTATGCTCTAAGGCCAGTGAAAGGTGTCATCAAATTGTACTGAAACACATTACACACTGACTGAATTGCATGGCTTGTCACCACATGCCCTGCTGTATCAAAGATGAGGAGGGAGCGATTCCTGGGAGTTGCCCACCAGCTATAATGAATGCCAGGCCAAATGCAGGTCAGCACAAGCTGTGTAATTAGCTATCAAAGGAAGACATGCATTCCAGTCATAGAGAAGTCAATGACAGTATGCATGGCACCAGGAGTTGCTGAATAACTAAGGTTGTGATCCTGTACTACACTTTCCTGAGAGTAAGTCCCACTGGATTCAAGTGGAGCTTATTTTAAGAACAGGCATGGGTCAGATCATACTGTAAAGCCATATCTTGACTTAACAGAATTGGGCATGCCCCAGTGTAAAAGCCATTGAGCAGTTTGTCCACAGTATAACATTTCCTAGGGATTCATTTGGCTTTGCCTCATCCTCCCAACAAGCTTAGTCGTAGTCCCTAGCTGCAGCCACACAGGAGCAAATTGCTCTCTGTGATGCAGGCATTCATTCTGTAGCTTGTTAGCTTCTTCTTGGAATCCTCAGCATCATGTATTGATTTATTACTTACAAAACGCGGTCAACAACAGTTGTGTTTGTCTAGTAGATAACTCCTTTTTGGTATTTTGTACAGCAACTGATTCTCAAATTTTCTGAACAATTAACAGTGGGCTGCACTGTAATTTTTTTTTTTAGAAGTTCAGCCTTTTGTTGTTGTTGCTCCCACTCTATTCCTTTTTAAAAATATATATTTTTATTCAGTTTTTAAAAATACACAAATATAAAATATCATACATTCCTTCCATATATTCAATAACAAACAATCTCAACATTTGTGCAAAAATCTTTAAAGTTTTTGTCAGCTAACTTAGAGGACCATCTTACAACATTCCATGATAATACATTTAAGAAAATATTAGCTGTGGGCTGGATATCTGGCGGGAACACGGGCTGGGGATCGGAAGGAAGCTGGGAAATATTATTACCCTGTTCTCTAAGTCAATCCAACTCAGTAATTTGGTTGAGCTTGCCATCCTTATCATGATATACACACTCTGGGATTGAGGGTTTTCTGTTATGTGTGGACTGCATATCGGGGAAATAGCATATAGAACAACTTCCGAAGTAGAAGATTTTCCTTGTGAACATTCCAGTGAAAGTATAACAGGTTTAATTAGAGGGGCAGAATTTTGTTCAGAAGGGAAATGGTGCACTTCATAATTTGGATTGAGTGTAGTTGGAAGGGGTTCTTCACCTTCTTGACGTTCGCTTCCAGCTCTGTTTTTCCTAACTGTAACAACCACTCGTTGCTTCGCTAGGGTCGAATTCCGAAGGGCATTGGAATGAAGTGAAAGTGTTACATAGAGTATTCAATCTATGAAGGATTTCTTGTTGAGAAGCAAGAGGGAGGACTGAAAAAGAGTTTGGCAATTTTCTTTCCTCTTCCATGAAAAGAACATGGTCTTTAGAAACAGCCACCTCATCGGGGCTGGAATCATTTCTTTGATTGTTCTCAAAACTTATCAAGACATCAGTAACAAACAATAACAGTAAATACAATTACATTGATCATCCAGACATTCGTTACTTCCTTCCTACTGGTTTGGAAATAGTATCTTCAGAGTTTATGGTTATCTTTAGTATAACAAAATAAATCTTCTTTCCTTCTAGAGAATTTCCAAATTATCCATTACTTCAAATTCAAATAATCTTTGGAATTACTTTAACTTCACTGGGTTCTACTGTAATTTAACATGAGAAAGAGCGGCTATAAACAAGATATTATATTCGTTTGGCATTTAACCAATAATCTTTATAATTTAATCTAATTCAACCCCCATAGTTATTATTTCCCCCCAATTTGATCTAATTCATTATTTCTTTCCAGTCTTCTTTGTATTTTTTTGAGTTTTCATTTCTTAGTCCTTTCGTAAGTTTATCCATCTTGAGTAGATCTAATAGCTTAAATGTCCATTCATCAAAATCTCATTTGTTTTCCATTTCTTTACATAAATTATTCTCGCTGCTGATAACATATAAAATAGAGATTTACTGGCTTTTCCCCCTATATTTTCCTCCACCATATTTAACAGAAAGATTTCTGGTAACAATTTCAAATCCATTTTTATAATTTTCCTTATTTCAAAGGAAATAATATTTTCTCGCTTTTTCACATGTCCACCACATGTGAAAAATCAAGACCCTTTCTTTCCCACATTTCCAACATAAGTTATTAACATTCTTGTAAATTTTACATAATAAGTCAGGTGTCAGATACCACCTAAAATAAATCTTATAATAACTTTCTCTAACACTTTGGCCCATTACAAACGGGCACCCTAGTATGCGACGAGTGCGTACTAGGGTTAGAAAGGGGCGTCACTTCTTGACGCCCCTAACCCTAGTAGGGACCAAGTCCGTACAAAATGGCGGCGCCCTATACAGATGGGCGCCGCCCTGACTACATCACCACCGCGCCACCTCCAAACGTGGCGGTGCAGTTGTGATGTCATCGCACCGCACGAGGGCGCCTAGAGCACCCTTTCCACGGCGCAAGAAGGAGCTCCGAAACGGAGCTCCTTTTGCGGTTTGCGTCACTGGCGCAGCCTTTACACACCTGCGCCAGGGACGCAAGGAAGAAAGGGGCCGAGTGGCCCCTTTCTCCTCCTCCCCGCCGCCATCAGGTGTCCTTGGGGCATGAAGCCCCAAGGACACCCCTTTCCAGGCCGCAGGGAAGCGGCCTGGAAAGCGGCAGATCGGGGCCTCAGAGGCTGCTGTTGTGGCAGCTGAAGCCCCGATACAGCGGGGAAAGGGCCAGTTACAGGCCGCCCCAAAGGGGCGGTCTGTAACACGCCTAAGACAGCTAGAATACCTCAACCTCTTTTTCCATGTATATTCCCATTGCTCTAACTCTAGTGTGTATCCAAAGTTCTGTGACCATTTAATCATATTATCCTTTACAACCTCTTCCTTAGTAAATATTTGTAATAAACATTCGTACAATCTAGACAACAAGGATCCCTTATTAGAAAAGAGTTCATCTTCCAATTCAGTACTGTTTTTTCCAATTCCTTCATTTTTCTTATCCGTGCTATATCTTTCCTTTAATTGTTGGTAAAAGAACCAACTACAAATTAAACCATCATCTCTGAGTTCTTCTAGTGTTTTTATTCTATATTCTTTGTCATTATCTGTTATAACATCCTTGTACCTTATCCAATAACCACCTGTTATTTGGCTTGGAACTTTATCACACAGGGATCACTCTCAGAACGGAATGGAAGGGGCCTGGAATGAGTGAGGGATGAGTGGGGGGCGCATTTTATCACACACACAAGTCCCTCACTCCTTCCGTTCCCCATCCATTCCCCATCTGTTCCAGAGGAGGAGATTTTTGAGAACTGTCGTTCTCAAAAATCTCCTCCTCTCTGGTGGGAATGGAAGGGCAGGAACAGCATGAGTGAGGGACTCTGTGTGCAGTAAAATGCATCCCCCACTCATTCCTTTCCCTTCCTGGCTCCTTTGGGACCTTTCTCATCGCGTCCCAGGAGCCCTGTGCTATAAAGTCCTATGTCTCAATAAAGCCTCATGCAGAGATGGCCATAGCGGTATCTTGGGACATATTCTTTTCTTGTACTTTTTCCATTCTCTCAGTAACAATCTCAGTAAAGATCACTCCCATCCTATTCCAATATGTTGTTGCTATTATTTCTTTATGCCTCTTTGACCACCCTGCTTTATTTCCTAGGAGCCCTGGTGGCACAGTGGTTAAATGTCAGTACTGCAGCCACAAGGTTGTGAGTTTGATCCCAGGCAGAGCTTCAGGGTCCACTCAGCCTTCCATCCTTTTGTTGATTGGAAAAATGAGTACCCAGCTTGTTGGGAGCAAATGACTTACATATTGTAAACTGGTTAGGGGGTGTTAGTTCACTGATAAGCAGTATAGAAATGTACTTGCTATTGCTATTTCTATTCTTCTATGCTTAAAGGATCTATGGCACTGATTTTGCTCTGTCCCATTCTCAAGCAGTTGAAGGGCTCTTCCAGTTGAAAGCTAAGACCATTAAAGGCACAGCTATTACAGTGGTACCCCGGGATACGAAATACCCACGTTACGAAATTTCCGGGATACGAAAAAATCCCATAGGAAATAACTGTTCCGGGTTACGAAGGTTATTTCGGGTTACGAATACAATTTTGGTGCTTTTCGGCGCTTTTTCGCACGAAATCACGGCTTTTCCCCATTAGCGCCTATGGCATTTCGGCTTGCGAATGCTTTTCGGGTTACGAAAGCGGCGGCGGAACGAATTAATTTCGTAACCCGAGGCACCACTGTACCTGTTTATTGTGGAAGACCCATGGCTTTATCACACCAGCTTGTTGTCTTGCAGCAATCATGTGTTTAAACAAATAGAAACATATAGCTATGGAAACAATCATTATAATCTCTTCTCTAAAATAGCGCCATGGTGCCGCTTTGGTCATTCACAGTTCCACACTCGGTCTTCCATACTGCTTTGCTGACCCTGCCTTCCTCCCCACGTCTGCCTTCCTTAGTGCATATGCACTGTTAATTTTTTAAACCTTTTTTGCCACAATTGCACAATCGTGTAGTTTTGATGCTTCTCACTGTCGCTATTTCACTATTCCAATTGAAATCACACACATATTCAGTGTTGCTTATAATCTGGCCACCCATTGACATGTTTGTGTAATGTACCTACCCATTTGTTGGTTTCCATTGGTTGTTTTTACTCCATTCCCCAGTATTTATTTTATTTTGTAATTATGTAATTGCTACATGCTGGCAACCCAAAACATTTTTTTTAAAAGATAAAATACCAGGAAACTGAGCAAAAGCAACGTTGGCCCTATACAGACAGGCCAAAATAAAGCTGCTTCAGGCCACTTTGGAGGTATGCTATTTAAATGATGCATGCGTCCTAAGAGTCCAGAAGTCACGCCAAAGCCACAATCCAGTCCTAAGGACTGGAGCACAGCTTTGGTGCAGTTTGCGAACTCTTAGAATGCAAGCATCATTTAAACAGCTTGCCCAAAGCAGCTTTATTTTGGCCTGTCTGTATGGGGCCATTGTTTCTGTACATTATGTCCTCCTTGTGGAGAAGTGGAGTGACTTTACCCTGTTTGGAGATAGGCAGGCAGAGAAGGATAACTACAGCCACACACCACAGGATTGCTGGAATATCAGAAATGCAGCAGAACAGAAGGATTGCACTAGAAGCAATAGCTGAACAGCAGCGATATTGGAGCCATTAACAACATTAAAGAAGTGATCCAACAAAGATAGAAATGCAGTGCAACAACAGGCGAGTCACAATATTGTGTGATATGCAACAGCTTATTGTGTGTTAAAGCCTCCAGTGACAGTTCTGTACTGGAGAGTGGCGCCCCTAGAAAACACATGTCTGGATAGCAAGGAATTTACAACAGGGGGTCTATACCTGATCAGCTGCATGGTGTACATGTTACACCACTAGCTGAAAATGTGGAACCAGACAGTTCAAACGAACTCTTTTTATATGAACAGCAAATGCAGGTGGATGACTATTGTTCAATAGTACCATTTCTTCCTGGAGTGTATTTGTAAGTGATACAGTGTGCCAACATGAGAGAGAGAGAGCGGAAAGAAGGAAGGTAAGCAGGATCTCTTCTGGAGCGTGTCCAAAGGAGGGCGACAAAAATGGTGAAAGGTCTGGAAACCATGCCCTATGAGGAACGACTTAGGGAGCTGGGGATGTTTAGCCTGGAGAAAAAAAGGTTAAGAGGTGATATGATCGCCCTGTTTAAATATTTGAAGGGATGTCATATTGAAGAGGGAGCAAGCTTGTTTTCTGCTGCTCCAGAGAACAGGACCCGGAGCAATGGATGCAAGCTGCAGGAAAAGAGATTCCACCTGAACATTAGGAGGAACTTCCTGACAGTAAGGGCTGTTCGACAGTGGAATGCACTCCCTCGGAGGGTGATAGAGTCTCCTTCCTTGGAGGTCTTTAAACAGAGGCTGGATGGCCATCTGTCAGGGATGCTTTGATTTGGATTTCCTGCATGGCAGGGGGTTGGACTGGATGGCCCTAGTGGTCTCTTCCAACTCTATGATTCTATGATTCTATGATTCTATGATTGTGTAAATCTAAAATCTCAGGGAGAAGGTCTTCCCTGACATTGGTCTTGGCATTCAGTTTTTATAAATGCAAAGTAGTTTATTTTTACGGTGTCATACACAAATACAGAAGGTGACATGCACTGATGAAGTTATACAGTCCAGGGAAAGCTTAACTGCATGATGATCACATAATTCATGTTTATCAATTTGAATGAGTCAGTTAAATTGGTCATCTGAAACATAGATAAGGGCAGCATAGTGTGCTTCACCACCCAGACTTAGCCCATGTTAATATTTTGGGGATGAATGACTGTGAAAAACTTTCCTGTGTAAAATACACAGATCTGGCATATTCTCAGTTTACTCCTTTCTCATGAAACTGAAGGCATTCGCTCTGATGCAGGAGAATATAGGAGATAGAACAACATGGAATTTACTTCCTTTCAAACTTGCTGTGCCCTTTGTGCTGATTCCTTGAAGCTGCTTAGAGGCTGTGATAGGAGGTTAATCTCTTAATGAGATTTTAAGAGGTTTATTGCTGATTTCAAGTAAGGAAGCTAGCAAATGAAGATCAGGTTATATTAAAAATAGGTCAACAATATTCAAAAATATATACTGCAGTTAATATGGAGAACTAGTGGAATCTATTTGGGGGGAAAAGGAACCTAGTTTGGCTTACATCCTATCAAGGTGGTGATTATCACATTGATAATAGCTTTTCCTTACAAAAGTCTCATTTAATACTTATCGGCTTACTGCAGACAATAGCTTAGAAATAACTTATTACATTTAATTAGTTTCTTGTAATAAACCAAGGCATAGTGGCTTGAGTATTGAACTATGACTCTGGAGACCAGGGTTTCATTCCCAGCTTGGCCATGGAAACCTACTGGGTGACCTTGGACAAGTCACATGCTCTCAGCCTCAGGGGAAGGCCATAGGAAACCTCCTCTGAACAAATCTTGCCAAGAAAACCCCATGATAGGTTCACCTTAGCATCGCCATAAGTCAGAAGTGACTTGAAGGCACACAAAAACAACAAGTCACTTTCCCCAATAACAAAAGTATAACTAAATTGCATTATAACTGTAACTCACAGAGGGATAACTTCACTCATTTAAAAGTGAAACTCTGCTTTTATCATTATAGGTACAGCCTCATATGGTTTAAATGTTGGCTCATACTGTGACAATTGTAGCTATTTTTGAGAAACAGAAAAGTACAGGGCCCCCCATATTTATCCAACTTCAGGTCTTCGAGCTATAATATTAACTAGCTGGCTTTTTAAAATTAAATTTCAAAGTTATCGGATCAGCCTGCTGTCAGGTCAAAGCCTTTATAACAAAGATGTATTCAGCTGGAAACAGCTTGCTACAACCACAATAATGAAACCCATATTCATGTCTCCTAACTAATCTATATATAAAGTTATGAGGATACATGTAAACAAGGGTATATTGCCAACACAATTGTGCATTCTTAATTACAGGGCTTGCCGCTTTTGGCAAACGCTACTTGACAATATCAGATTGCTATTTCAGAAGCAAAACTAATATGTCAATGTCAAGGAAAATGAGTTACCAACAAGTGTATGAGAAGAGTGGGCCCACACCATTAATCAAATCAGGCATTTGGTAGCTGATCATATAATATCAGTAGAATGATTTGTTATTCCTTGTTGTACTATCAGATGAATATATTTGCTGGATAATTTGGCAAGCTTCAAATAGGATGCAATTCCCTGGAGTGACACATATTCAGGGCCCATCTCTGTTTACTTCAATCCTCTCTGAAAGGACTGAAAGATTTGAAACACCATGTTTACTTCTCCTCTGACTGTTGTTTTGAAAACACAGAATGTACAGATATGTGTCCAGCTGATTCCAGCTGCATTGTGAAATTTGAAAACCTGCAGGGAAGAACGGCTCACTTTCATCACCACCACTGTAATCTGCCTCTCCATATGAGAAGCTGTAACCCTTTTGGATGCCTTGTTAGTTCTTTCATTGAGCCAGGGGCCAGAAACAGCAGCTGTATGTCAAGATCCACATTCCTTCTGCAAGGGAATGAGTCATCATCTTTATATCAAAGAAACTCATTGGCCCATTAATGCCTCTATTTCAGAGGCCATGCGAGTTCTCCACATGGTCACAAATGACCATTTCTGCATACATGCTCCCTCATTCTCCTCGGAGAATAGAAGCAAGGCTGAGGTCCCACAAGGTCTCTGCCAGTATCCCCACCACCATCGTAATAGTAAACCCTATTGACTGATGTTCGACAGATCAGCTGGGAGAGTAGTGGGTTCTGTAGTAATCCACCTTATCTTCACCACAAAATCTTGTTCAGATTCATTAAGTTATCATGTCTTACATTTATATCCTGCCTTTTCTCCAAAGTATTCAGGGCAACATACATCCACTCATTTTATCCATGCAACAACCCTGTAAAGTTAGGCTGAAACACAGTGACTGGCCGAAAGGGAGTTAAATGTGGTTCCCTCTAGTCCCAGAGTGTATCCACACTGCAGAAAGTAAGCCATTTGACACCACTTTAACTGCTATGACACTGTCCTACAGAACCCTGAGATTTGTAGCTTGATGAGGCACCAGAGCTCTCTGACAGATCAGGCTGAATACCTCACCAAACTACAATTCCCAAGATTCCAAGGATAGAGGCATGACAGATAAAATGATGTCAATGTGCTTTATTTCTGCAGTGTGGAAGAACTGCTAGACTTTAACCATTGTACTATACTCACTCACTGACAAGTTATTTTGTCATACCTGACAGTGCCACATCAAGCACAATCTGGTAACAGGTATATGTTTGTAGTCCAGTCTGTTTGTAAAAACTAATGATAAAGAACTCTAAGAAATAAGACAGTGAAGAGAATGTGAGGCTGCTGCCACATAACAAATTTAGGCCTGGAGTGGAATTAAGTGCTCATTAAAGTGCAGGCAGTTTCCCCACTCTCTCCTAATCAGAGGTTGAAACCAAAACACTACGGAGTTAACATCAGTACAGGAAATCACACTAGCACCAAAAGGACGTACAGCTATTGATGTGCTCAGAGGTGAAGGAAAAGTCTGAAGCTGAAAAACACAAATTATAGGAAAATGGAATATTAGAAGCATGAATCAGGGGAAACAAGACATAGTAAAACAAGAATTGGGATGTATAAATATTGCAGTACCTAGCTTGAGCAAGCAAAAGTGGACAGGAATGGAATATTTTGAGTCCAATAATTACACAGTGTTTTACTATGTAAATGAAATTAAAAGAAGAAATGGGTTGGCATTAATAGTGAGGAGAGATGTAGCAAAAGTAGCCAGGGGATATAATGTAAAGTCTGACTGAATCATATTAATATCGGTTTGGGGAAAAGGTCATCAGTATAATCTTAACCCAAATTTATGCTTCAACTACAGAGGTAGAAAAAGAAGAAATGGGACAGATTCTATGCTGGAGGTCAGCAGGAAATGGATCACACACCAAAACAGGACTTGTTGTTAATCATAGCTGATTGAAATGCAAAAGCAGGAAATAGAGCCGAATCAAAGATTGTAGGAAAATTTGGCCTAGGATCAAGAAATGAACCAGGGGAGTGGTCAATTGTTTGTTCATCACATACACATTCTTCAAGCAACCAAAGACATAACTGTATACATAGACTTCACCTCATGGCCAATATAGAAATCAAATGAACAACAGTAGAAGATGGAGAAGGTTCATTCTCTCTGCAAAAACAAGACCAGGAGCAGACTGTGGCATAAGCTATAAACTTGCCATCCCAGCCCACTGAGGACTCAGGGCAGGACTCTGAGGCTGAACTTTAGCCTCAACTTGAACCTGAGCCTGGGCCTAATTCAGCCTTGAGAGCTCCAGATGAATCTGTGGCCTCAAAGGAGACTCAGCAATCAAACCTTCAGGCAGCAGATGCTTCAGGCACGGGAGACATGGAGGAGGACGCCAACATACCTATCTTCGGCCAGCAAAGAGCTGAAAAGGCACGCCTCCGATGCTTGAGGAGGTTTTATGAAAAATGCTGGCTAATCTCAAAACAGTTGAGCTCATGAGAGCTGATTCTATAAACAAGGGAAGGATGCCAAACTGGTTGTCAGAGACTATCTGAATTTGCTGGTGAAAGCACGCTTGTTGCTGACCTTCTCCTTGTCTTCTTGGCCTGGACCCTTGATTCACAGACTGTCTGATCATCTTGCCTCTCTGGAACCCTTGACCTTGGATTGTTTGACTACGCTTCTCTGGAACTCTTCACCTTGGACTGCCTAACTTTTTCTCTTGGATTGACCCCTGGTCTTCCACGGACCTTTTGGTACAGCACTTTGACTTTGTTTTGGCTTTATCTTCACAAGCTCCGTAAAGTGTTGCTTTGCTTATTGTTTAGACTGTGGCTATCAGCTACTTGGCTGCTTTCCCAGACAGAACTGCTAATATCAAAAATGCTAAAGAAGAATACTAACCCAACCATCATGCCAAAACATAACCTGAAGAACATTCCCATAGAATTTAAAGAAAATGTAAAAATAGATTTACACTATTAAGACTAATTGACTGGAAACCAGAATAACTCTGGATTGAAGCCAGGGACATTGTCAGGGAGGAATGCAAAAAGATATTATCTGCAGACAAAAATTAACTGTAGACTCAGTGCATGACAGATGAAGCTTTTCAAAGCAGTTAAGGATAGACAATTATTCATTTATCTATTTATTTATATCCCACTTTTCTCCCAAAATTGGCACTCAAAGCAGCTTACAGTCTAAAAACTTACAATTAAAAAATACAAAATACAAAAATACAACTAAAAGCAATTAAAAGAAACAAAAGGGGACAGAAATAGGGTCAGACCCTGAATGCTACTGTGCAATGTGTGTACAACAAAGAGAACTACTATAGTAATCAATACAGAGAAATAGATGACAACTAAATAGGTAGAACAAAAGACGTCTACTACAGGATCTGAAAAATCAAAATTAAACCAGGAGTGGGGACTCTACACAACCATGAGGGGAACATATTATATGACCAAGTAGAAATAAAAAGGAATTGGAAACAAAATACTGAAGAACTATATAAAAGAGATGAAAGGGTGATAGATTCATTTAAAGAAGAACCATTTAAAGATGAACCTTCCAGTTTAGAAAGGAAGCAGAAGCAGCACTCAGAGCACTTGGGAAAATAAATCACCAGGAACAGGTGAGGGCAATCTGGCTGCATATCTGTCACCCTATTGATTGCCGGGGTTGATTTGGCCTGATTGGACTGGGTAGGTGGGTGTCCCCTTCCTCTCTCACTGCTCTATCTGTTTCCCTCCAAAGCTGTGTGCTCGGTGGAAGAGGATGACCATCCCAGATAGAAGGAGTGTACCATTCTTCAGCCAAGGGTATACAGGAAGCACACCAATAAAGCTTCTTGATGCTACAGAGATAGATTCTATTCTAGTTCTAACTAAATTCTGGCAATAAATTTGGAAAGCAAAACAATGGCCCACAAACTGGAAATGTTCAATATACCTTCCAATCCCCATGAAAGAGAACACCAGGGATTGTGTTGTGATAACTACTGGACCACTGGATTGATCTTACATGCAAGCAAAGTGATGTTCAAACTTCTATAACAAAGACTTTTACCATATATGGAGCGAGAGATGCCAGATGTTCAAGATGGGTTCAGGAAAGGAAGAAGCACTAGGAGTCATATTGCAAATACATGTTGAATAATGGAGCATGCCAAAGAATTTCAGAATAAAATTAGCCTGTTTTTTATAGATTAAAGCAAAGCCTTTGACTGTGCAGATCATGAAAAACTATGAATCATTCTTAAAGTAATGGATATGCCAAAACATTTCATTATTCTGATGCATAACTGGTATTCAGGACAAGAAGTTACAAAAAGACAAAATATAGAAAAATGGAATTGTCTCCAACTGGCATGATAAAATTTGCATTTTATCACTCTGTTTAGCTTTTATGCTGAACCTATACGTAAAGCTAGATTAGGCTCAGAGAATTAAAGCTGGAGAAAGGAACATCAGCAATTTAAGAAATGCAGATGACACCAGACTGCTAGCATGAAATAGCAGAACAGTTACTGAAGAAAATCAAGGAAGAAAGCACAGAGGCAGGTTTACAGTTGAGCATTAAGAAAACAAAAATAATGACTATAGATAATTTATTCAAAGATATAACCATGTTAGTCTGTAGAATCAGTACGTAGAGAGATCTTGTAGAACCTTTAAGACTAACTGAAAGAAAGAAATTGGCAGCATGAGCTTTTGTAGACTTCAGTCTACTTCCAAATGTATCTGAGGAAGTAGATTGAGGTCTACGAAAGCTCATGCAGCTAGTTTCTCTCTTTCAGTTAGTCTCACAGATAATTTATATAACCTATATAACTTATATAACCTGACATGTAAAAGATTCATCATTGAATAGTAATGTTAGGATTCTCCATGCCATCGTATTTCCCATTTCTATGTATGATTGTGAAAGCTGAACAGTGAAGAAAATAGATAGGACAAAAATCAACTCATTTGAAATGTGTTGCTGGAGAAGAGTTCTTGATACCATGGATTGCTAAAAAGTCAAATGAATGGGTCCTAGGGCAAGTCAATTCTGAACTCTCCTTAGAAACCAAGAACACTAAATTGAGAGTTTCTTACTTTGGACATATTGTAAGACTCACTAGAAAAGACTAGAAAAAGTGCTTGGTAAGGTAGAAAACAGTAGTAAAAGAAGACGATCACATTCCAGATGGACAGATTCAGTTAAGGAAGTCAAGGCCATGAGTCTGCAAGACCAGAGCAGGGCTGTTGATGACAGGGTAACATGGAAGTGCTCAAAAAAGACATCATTTAGCAAAAAGAAACCCTTGTGCTTTCTCACTTTTTCTCACTTGCTTGCTTTGTTTCTTTTTATATATTCAGCATGTGTAAGAAATGGACAGCAATGGCACACTCCTTTTTCAGACTGCCAAGAACTTGCTGTTGGAAGAAACAGCCAGAGTGGTTCCTCAGGAGGCCCTGGAGAAGCTGAGTGCACTGACAAACCATTGAATACAGACCACTGAATACACAGCAGACACCTCCATGCTTGCCCAAAGTTGTCCTCTGTGAGGAGCACTTATCATTATTATTATAAATGTCAGAAATTTCTGCTTGAAGATATGATTTGCCCATGGCCAAAGCTCAGTCTGCCACTTCACTTGTCATGAATAATAGTTACAATGAGGAGAAAATTAAGTATGAGCTTCAGGGAGCACCAGTAGTAATGACACCAGATTTAAACATAGCATTCTTATTGACAAGGTTTGGGAGAGAATAATTGGAAACTGCATAGAGTGAAACATATACTGGCTGCACATTTGTACTTCAAGCTAAGACCCCAAGAAGGTCGAATTAATGTGTCTGTCTCTCCCTGGTGCTCCACAGCACTACTGCCTCCAATACTCTGGCGAGAATCTCCATTTGTACTGAAGGCAGCTGGGATTTCTGCTGTGGACATTCAGCCTCTACCAAGAGATGGCAAGAAAGATTTGGATTCTTAGTGCTGGTGCTATTATGTTGTCTATGGAAAACAAATGGTATATTTCAGATAGAAACAGAAATGGGTAGTCAAAGTACCTAGAAATAAGATATTTCCATGAGAGGGTTTGTCCTTCTTGTTGTTGCTGCTGCTGCTGCTGCTGTAGTTAGTTACAAATCCTCTTGATGAGACTCAGAATCCAAATATTATATGAAGCTGGTGACTGCTTGCTTATAGGGATGGTCATTACATGATAATTGGTTTGGAGAGACTCACAGAAAGCTGTCTTCTTGACAGCAGTTCAGTCTGCCAATGTGATGTCTTTGAGAGGGTAAGGGACTGAAGTACAGAAGTCAATTGGTAAAGACAGAAGTGGACAGACAAGAACTAAGCATTTTTAGTTTGAGTTGACTGGAAGCAAAGCACTCTTTGGATCCGATGCAGAATCAGTAGCATCCCCCCTGCCACCACCGCCTGCTCTAGAAGCTCATCTGATTCTGTTTATGAATTGCTTTGTATATTTCTAGATAAAACAGCTGTTACAAAGACTCAGGTGTTCAGGTTTTTTTCAACTAATGTAAAAGGAACTTTAAAAAGAAAAAAAAAGCCACCTCTTCAGCACTTTCTCAAAATGTCTCTTGGAAAAGTGGGCCACACCTAACAATATTCTGCCTTGGATTTTCTCTATGAGCCTTATCGCACTAGATGAATCCAGCTCAGAAATGGGATTTTAAAAGTAGAAAAAAAATGCAAATGCGGGATGATTTTCAGACACGTTTTTTTCAAACAGCAATAACACGAAAATAAAGTGAATGGAAAGTGGACAAAAACAACACCTTTTTACTTTCGGGAACTTCCCAAAAATAGAAAGCTGTTGTTTTTGTCCACCTTCTATTCACTTTATTTTCACATTATTGCTGTTTGGGAGAAACATCATGTGAAAATCATCCTGCATTTGCGGGTTTTTTCTACTTTTAAATCCCATTTCTGAATGGGATTCATCTAGTGTGATAAGGTCCTATGCCACACCAGCAGCACAGTGATTTAACATCTCTTCATTGACTATTATAAGAGCAAAGTGGGCAGTGCTGCTGTTCTGTATCTGGAGTCAAGGCCTGACCCTGCCAGGCAGCCAGAGTTCATATACTATGTAATGCAGCTAACTTGCATAATAATAATAAATAAATAAAAATTTTATTTCTATCCTGCTTTTTGCCAGGCAATCAAAGCGGCGTACAACAGGTTAAAATACATCCATATATACATAATGCCCCCCTTAAAACAAGATTAAACAATGTAAGATTATAAACTACATATTAAAACCGACTAAGCTAAATAAAAATCATCATGGGCAGAGTTCACTGGATGGGAAGTCTTATTTGAATGCCTGGACCAGTCAGGGCACTTTTGCGCAGCAGCAGCCAAAATCCGACAGAGTAACCATTATAAAACACTGTGGCATATAATCTCCTCAAAATGGCAGTTTTTTACAACTCTTGTCTTAACTAAGGCTGCAATCCCATATACATGCATATTTGATCCGGAATTCATGTATATAAATCCACTGAAAAGTAATTGAATAACATAACACTCTCTCAAGCTCTCTCTTCTGCATATTTATGGGAGGCATACCTGCAGACCTTGAGCTCTGGCACATGTTACAAATTTTACATGTATTTTACAGACCCATGCTCCCTGCCTGATAAAGTTGAGAGCAGATTATATAACCTCAAAACTACCTCATGAAGCACTCTGTAGGATGCCAAAATTGCCCTCCTCCCCCAAAAGCACATGATTTTGGATTCACTGTGGCAGAGAAAACTACAGAAACATGGGCTGCCTGTTGATATCAGGTCAAATTGTTGATCCATCTGCTCCAATATGGTTTGTTCTGACAGATAGTTAATTTTCCCATTTCTTGTTACCAGAAGCATTTAACTGATAATTCGAAGGATTAAAACTGAGGCCTTCTATATGCAAAAGATTCTACTGCTGAACTATAGAGTCTCACATCAAAACAATGGGTATAGTCTGGCATGGCAAACACAACTTCCTTTGACATGAGTCTATGAATCTGTCATATTTATCACATGAAAAAAATGTGATTTTTAAAAATCACATGACAGATATAAATTTACAACAAACACATCCAGTATATAGTTAAATATTTATCAACCTTTCTGTGCTTAGAACTCCCCCTTCCACTTTATACATATAAAAACCCTCTTGCTGTTTTATTAGGACTTTACTAGGCTAATTAGGGCTGCAAGCTTTATCACAGGGGCCAGGAACATTTGGCCTCTTAATGTTTTGGCCTACAATTCCCATCAGCCCCTGTCAAGATGGCCAGTAGTGAAGGACTGTGGGAGTTATCATCCAAAACTTCTCGATTGTATTCTCCAGTATGAGCCTGTTTGTATTTTGAACTCTTCTGGTGAGGCTCTTCTCACTGGTTTACCACCTTCATTCTCTGGTGAAAACACAGGAGAGAGCCTTCTGGGTAGCTGCTCCTAGGGTCTAAAATTTCTTTCCTAGAGAAGTTAGACTGGAGCCTTTAAATCTATTATTATTTTAATTATACTTTTTACTTTTGCATGATGTGAAGGTTTGGTTTTTTTTAGCTTATCTGTTTTAACATTTTTAAGACTCTTTGAGTCCAGAAAACAAACAGGCTGTAAATAAATAGTTTGTAGAAATGTGAAGCTGAAGGCTTTCATGGCCGGCATCCATCATTTTTTGTGGGTTTTTCGGGCTATGTGGCCATGTTCTAGAAGAGTTTCTTCCTGACGTTTCGCCAGCATCTGTGGCTGGCATCTTCTGAAAAGATTGTGACACAAGAAGGACCAAGAGAAATTTCTAAGATTTATCAACTACTCCTGAAACAAGAAATGGCACAAGAAACTATAAAAAATTGTATGGCTAAATGGGCACAGGATTTCGGCCAAAATATTCAACTGGAGCAATGGGGAAAAAATTGGAAATGAAGAATTAGATATACTCAAAATTATGCAATCCAAGAAAATTTGATAAAAATGCAATATTGATGGTATTTGACCCCAGAGATAATTTCTAAGATGTCGTGAAATACACAAAATAAATGCTGGAAGTGTAAAGAAGAAATAGGAAATATGATACACTGCTGGTAGAAATGCAAAAAAAAAAAAAAAAAAAAAAAAAAAACCGGGGGAAAAAAAAACAAAAAAAAAAAAAAGGACAAAAAAAAATCTGGATGGAAATACACCAAAAAATACAAGAGGTCCTCAAGATAAACTTAGACAAAGACCCCAAAATATTTTTGTTAAATATGATAGATAATGAAGATTTAGAAAGGAAACATGGAAAACTCTTATTTTACATGATCAGTGGGGCTAGACTGCTGTTGGCATCCATGTGGAAATCAGAGAAGATTCCAGATATAGAAAATTGGACTCTTAGAATGTACGATTATATGGAGATGGAAAAACTGGCTTGTTTTATAAACAAGAGATCGGTAAATAAATTTAAGAAAGACTGGGATCCTTGGATATGTTATCTGAAAGAAAATCTAGATACACATATAGATATTACACTTTAATGAAGTTCATATAAATAACATCAATTTTACTTGAGATCAGAGGAAAATATGTGTTTAGAAAATTTAAGTAAGAAATATTATTTTTATGTGCAAGGAAGTATACAGAAAAAGCAAGGGTATAGAAAGATACATGCAAGAAGACTTTGAGTTTAGACAGAAAGATAGAAAGTGACAATAGAAGTGTTCAGATGAACACAGTCACGGCAGAGAACAGAGGAAGGACATGGGACATGATCAATGTAAGGAGCAAAATAATATATGCGTAATTAATATTTTGTTTTGTTTTATGCTTTATTTTATGAAATTCAATAAAAATCTATACAGATAAAAAAAAAAAAAGAAGATGCCAGCCACAGATGCTGGTGAAATGTCAGGAAGAAACTCTTCTAGACCATGGCCACATAGCCCGAAAAACCCACGGAAAAACTAAGTTTGTAGAAAGATCTTGTAACACCTTTGAGACTAACTGAAAGTGCTACAAGATCTCTCTACGTACTGATTCTATCACAGCTAGAAATAAATAGGTTATCAGCATCATCATCATTTGGAGAGCCCTACTTTACCAAATATATGCAACATATTAACCTATCCATCTCATAGGGCAATGTGTTATCCTTTCTACATTTTCCTCCTGGCTTTGTATCTAGAATTTACTTCTTGGTTTTGACTGGCCTTTAACTAAACATACAGGTCAGAATTCCTTGCTGGAGATATCACAGCAACATGTCCACTGATTTTCTGTTCAGGCTTCAGAAATCAGAAATAGAATGGCATGGGCGATTCTGACTTTGGTATTCAATGATATAGCGTTACATTTCAGGATTTTCTTTTGGTATCTTGACTACAGTCATTTTAATTAATGACTGAGCCAAGATACGGAATTTTTAAAAACTATTTTCATGTCTTTATTATTTACATTTAAGCTGTATAAATAATCTGTGGTCATTATTTTTGTGTTCTTAATATTCAACTGTAATCATGTTCTGCACTTTCTTTCCTTAGTTGCATAATCGTCATTCCAAATGTTATTTTCTGCTAGGTTATGATATCATTTTCATATCTTCAGTTATTGGAGTCTTCATACCTCCTTCTTTGGAGATTAAACAGCTTTGTGTATGATATGTTCTGTTTATAAATTAAACAGAATGATAAAATGCATCCTTGTCAGACCTTGCCAATTGGAAACCATTATGTTTTTCCATGTTCTGTTCTTATAATGACCTCTTTTCCTGAGTTACTGTATATATGACAGAATTGGGAGCATACTTATCAAATTTGCAGATGACACCAAATTAGGGGGAATAGCTAATACCCCAGAGGACAGGATCAAGATTCAAAATGACCTGAATAGACTAGAAAGCTGGGCCAAAGCTAACAAAATGAAATTCAATACAGAGAAATGTAAGGTATTGCACTTAGGGCGGAAAAATAAAATGCACAGATATAGGATGGGGGACACCTGGCTGAATGAAACTACGTGTGAAAGGGATCTAGGAGTCCAAGTAGACCACAAGTTGAACATGAGTGAACAGTGTGATGCGGCAGCTAAAAAGGCCAATGCTATTTTAGGCTGCATCAATAGAAGTATAGTGTCTAGATCAAGAGAAGTAATAGTCCCACTGTATTCTGCTCTGGTCAGGCCCCACCTAGAATATTGTATCCAGTTCTGGGCACCACAATTCAGAAAGGACATTGAGAAACTGGAGCGTGTCCAAAGGAGGGCGACAAAAATGGTGAAGGGTCTGGAAACCATGCCCTATGAGGAACGACTTAGGGAGCTGGGGATGTTTAGCCTGGAGAAAAGAAGGTTAAGAGGTGATATGATAGCCCTGTTTAAATATTTGAAGGGATGTCATATTGAAGAGGGAGCAAGCTTGTTTTCTGCTGCTCCAGAGAACAGGACCCGGAACAATGGATGCAAGCTGCAGGAAAAGAGATTCCACCTCAACATTAGGAGGAACTTCCTGACAGTAAGGGCTGTTCGACAATGGAATGCACTCCCTCGGAGGGTGATAGAGTCTCCTTCCTTGGAGGTCTTTAAACAGAGGCTGGATGGCCATCTGTCAGGGATGCTTTGATTTGGATTTCCTGCATGGCAGGGGGTTGGACTGGATGGCCCTAGTGGTCTCTTCCAACTCTATGATTCTATGATTCTATGATATTCATGTATAGGTCTAGAAATTTAGGTTAAAAAATTGACCAAAAAAACCTGAGTTGACTTATCCAAGGGTCACTATAAGTACTGTATCTTAACTCTTATTTAAAAGAAGGAACCATCCCCTGGTGAAAGGCAAGAATATACTCTGTCCTGGAAGCATCGATCCCCTCTATTCTCTCATCCATCCAGCCTTAGGAGTGAGCACAAAGAGCTATGTCTCCTGGAATTTTGGAAGTTATTTGAGATTGTTTTGCTTTGCTTCATCCTTTAGATCATTTGCTATATGTCCCTAAGTTTTACCCTTGACTTATCCATGGATCATATAAAAATCCATAATTTCTGCCCCAAAACTTGCCTTCAATTTATAGTTGAGGTTGACTTATAGTTGAGTATATACAGTAGGTTGCATATCAAATATCATTGAAACCCATTTCTTTTGGATCAGTCCATAGTTTTTCATGATCTATATAATCAAAGTCATGATCATGATACAGAAAAGCCATGTTCATACAATCAAAGGCTTTGCTATCATCTATAATACACAAACTGATTTCCCCCCAAAATTCTTTGGTGTGCTGCATTAACCAGTATATATTTGCAATAGGATCTTTAGACATTCTTCCGTTTTTAAACCCAACTTGGGCATTTGCCATTTCTCCTCCCTACCCCATATGTGGTAAAAGAAATTGTAATACTGTATAAGCATCAATCTATTTCCTTAGGAAATTAGTACAATGGTCTGATGGCTACTGCATTCCCCATTCTTGGAGACTAGAATGTACTGAGCATTTTTAGTCTGTGTACCATTGTTTTGTTTTCCTTATTTGCTGACAAATTTTCATGGGAATTTAATGGATTCTTTATAGCTTGAAACAGCTCTGTTGGTATGCTATCTGTTCCTGTTGATTTATTTCTCCCAAGTACTTTAAGAGCAGCTTCAGCTTCATTTCCTAAAATTGTAGGTTTTTCATCAAAAGGTTCTACTATGAAGGAATCTGGCATTCTTTCATCTCTTTTGTATCATTCTTCTGTATATTGTTTCCAGCAACCTTTTATTTTATTTTTCTTGTATACTATGCTTCTTTGGTGGCCATATAGCATCCCCATTCTTGGTTTGAATTCTGCTTTCTTGGAAATGGTTGCCTGAAGAATACAGTATGTTGGCAGCTCTGCGGGGGGGGGGGGTGGGGGGGGGGGGGGTATATCGGTGGGCCACTGCTTCTGCAAGTGCAGGTCCTTCCTCTCGGGCAGGTCTCAAAGGGTGCTACTCGGGGACTGTAGCTCCAGTAAGAGGTACCTCACTTGTGGGGTTCCTCAGGGGGCTATTTTGTCCCCGATGTTATTTAACATCTATATGAAGCCGCTGGGTGAGATAATACGGAGTCATGGTGCTGGGTGTTATCAGTACGCTGATGACACCCAAATCTATTTCTCTGTATCTCGTTCGTCGGCCTCGAATTCCGATGGCATCTCTTCTCTCAATGAATGTCTTCAGGCGGTAATGGGCTGGATGAGGAAAAACAGATTGAAACTGAATCCAGACAAGATGGAGGTGCTCATGGTAGCGGCCCCGAAACCATGAATTGGGTTGCAACTTCCAGTCCTGGATGGGGTCACACTCTCCTCCAGCGACTGTGTTCGCAGTCTGGGGGTGCTCCTTGACTCGTCGCTCCTGATGATAAATCAGGTAAATGCGACGGTCAGGAGTGCCTGTTATCAGCTTTGGCTGATACGCCAGCTGCGCCCTTTTCTGGAAGTAAGGGATCTCGAGACGGTTGTGCACGCGCTGGTAACCTCACGCCTTGACTTCTGTAATGCACTCTACATGGGGCTACCCCTGTGCTTGACTCGGAAATTACAGCTGGTTCAAAATATGGCAGCCAGGCTTGTCTCAGGAACATCTAGGAGGGACCACATTACTCCGGTTTTGAGGTCCCTCCACTGGCTGCCTATCAGCTTCCGGGCCCAGTACAAGGTGTTGGTTATCACCTTTAAAGCCCTAAATGGCTTGGGTCCAAGCTATCTTAGGGACCGCCTCCTCCCGTACAATCCTCCCCGTGCTCTCCAGTCCTCTGGGAGGAACTTACTACAGCCTTTAAAATCTAGGCTTGCGGCGACCTCCCAGAGGGCGTTCTCTGCTGTTGCCCCCAAACTCTGGAACGACCTGCCGGATGAGATCCGTCAGATAACATCATTAGACCGCTTTAAAAAAGCGGTCAAGACGGATCTCTTCCGGCAGGCCTTTCCAGATTAACCATCCCGGCCCAGGTTCCTGATTCCCTCATTCCTCCCGTGGCCCCATCTTAGTGATGGTTGAGGATCAACAGAGGGATATCAGGGTTTTTAGTTTTTAATTGTTGTTTTTATGCATTGACATTGTGTTTTTAATATGTTATACTGTTTAATATTGTCTTAAGGGGGGGAGGGATAAAGTGTTTTTAATTGTCATATTTTATATTTTACTGTTGTTAACCGCCCGGATTGGTTTGCCAGAGGGCGGTATACAAATAAATATTATTATTATTATTATTATTATTATTATTATTATTATTATTAAAAGCTGCTGGCTTCACAGAATTCAGCAAGCCAGTGCCCTTCTTCATTTCTTGAACTGAGGTCAAATTTTCTAACAATGTTTGGTTCTGCTCTGGTTCCTATTTTTGCATTCCTGTTGCCTATGATTATAGTATGTCCTGTTTTGGAGTGTCATCGATTTCCTCCTGGAATACAACATGAAACATTCAGTTTTTTGCTTCTTCTGCTTCTGTAGTTGAAATATTAACTTGGCTTATCATAGGATCTCCCTGAGTCTTATTAATACTGTTAAGTCAGATATCTCTTGGATGCTTTTGTATAATTATCAGATTGTAAATGTCACATTCCTGTCCACTTTACCTTGCTCACCCCAGATATTGCAGTGTTGATGCATTCTGTTTCTTGTTTTATAGTGTCTTTGTTGTTGTTGTTTGTGCCTGCAAGTCATTCCAATTTATGGCACACCTAAAGCAAAGTTTTCTGAGACAATGTGTGACTTGTTCAAGGCCACTTGGCTAAGTGGGGATTCAAACCCTGGTCTCCAAAGTCATAATCCAATGCTTAAACCACTGCACCACACTGGCTCTTTACAATGTCTAGCTTTCCCGGCTTCATACCTCTCACATTCCATATTCCTATATATGTGGTATACAGCTTCAGACTTTCTTTCCACTTCTAAACATATCATCAACTCAACATCCTTTCGGCTGAGTCAGATTGCATCATTAGACATGCTGCTATTTGTACTTGTCTTCTGTTCTTCTATTGTGGCTGGTTGATTGCCTTCTAACCTGGGGATCTTATGCTCTGGTACTTTCGCTTGCTTCATTCTGGATTGTATCTGAATATAATTTTTATGATGAAAGATATTCAGACATGGTTTACCAGTACCTGATCCTCCACAGTACTAACAAGTGTTAGCTAAAGGTGTCGGCTAAAGTGCCACTGCCATTGTCTTGAAGAGATCCTGTGCCAGCATCACTCTCCACTACTGCTGATGCCCAGTAGCTGTTTGGGACATTTAGTCTGGCTCCTCAGCAAAAGCCTGTCTGACATGAGAGACCCTACCACCTGTATTGTTACTGTCAGCATAGCCTCTTGCTCCATAAAAGCACACAATCCCTCCACCAAGGAAAGATATTTTGTGGTGGGATTTGTCCCTAAAATACCACTTCCCTGTCCCCTCAATCATTCTGACTCTGGTCTGTTCCAACATCCAAATGCTAGGAGAGCAACAACTTCATTTATCCATTTCTCATTATTTTATGAGGATCACCACCCAGATTATTGCAAGAAGGTTCATAGAATCCTCCTTTTTCTGTCTATGCCTTCTCCTTCTGAGAACTAAGCATAATTAAAATACAGAATATATATACAGTTGGCTCTTCTTATACAGATTTTTTATACACAGAGTCAAGCATCCACAGTTTGAAAATGTTGAAAAAAAGTATAAATTTCAAATATCAAACCTTGATTTTCCATTTTTTATAAGGGACTCCATTTTGCTATGTCATTATATTTAATGGCACTTGAGCATCCACGGATTTTGTTATCCATGGGGGATCTTGGAACCAAACCCCAGCATATAACATATAACATATAAACAGCATATAACACTGTTTCAAGTTTCCGCTCTCCCAACAAATTTCCTATGCCATTAACAGGTAGAAGTAGAAACTGAAAGGCAAGCCTTTTCTTGTTATGAAGATAAAGTGATTCATCAGCTGGATTTCTAGTAGCAAAGTCCACCCAAGACATTTTGGTACCTGGCAAGGAACAAAAAATAGTACCACACCTCCCCACCCCCAGGTTTATGGTACTTAAGGCCGGTCACATTATTTGGGCATCTAAAAGAGAAAATCATGCAAAAGCCTCTACCTCTCCTTAGTAGCAAAACATGATCCTAGAAAATTAAATAACCAGCAATTTGTTCCCCCTTTCACAAAATCAGCTGCCTCCATGACACTTAATGATAGGGCCAGTTTTGCCTACTACTTACTAAATCTGTTAAAGTCATAGGAGCCCTGCCAAGAAAAAAAAACTTGGAAACTGTAGTACAAAAGTTCCATGTTAGAGGTCTGCAGAGTTAAGCAGGGGATGAGGACAGGATCAAAATTCAGAATGACCTTAATAGATTAGAAAGCTGGGCCAAAACTAACAAAATGAACTTCAACAGGGAGAAATGTAAGGTTCTGCACTTAGGGCAGAAAAATGAAATGCACAGATATAGGATGGGCGACACCTGGCTGAACAAGACTATATGTGAAATGGATCTGGGAGTCCAAGTAGACCACAAATTGAACATGAATCAACAGCGCGATGCGGCAGCTAACAAGGCCAATGTGATTTTATGCTGCATCAATAGAGGTATAGTGTCTAGATCAAGAGAAGTAATAATGCCACTCTATTCTGCTCTGGTCAGGCCCCACCTGGAATATTGTGCCCAGTTCTGGGCACCACAATTTAAAAAGGATGTTGAGAAACTGGAGCTGTCCAAAGGAGGGCAACTAAAATGGTGAAGGGTCTGGAAACCATGTCCTATGAGGAACGACTTAGGGAGCTAGGGATGTTTAGCCTGGAGAAGAGAAGGTTAAGAGGTGATATGACTTGAAGGTATGCCATATTGAGGAGGGAGCAAGCTTGTTTTCTGCTGCTTCAGAGAACAGGACCTGGAGCAATGGATGCAAGCTCCAGGAAAAGAGATTCCACCTCAACATTAGGAATAAGGGCTGTTCAACAGTGGAACATACTCCCTCGGAGTGTAGCGGAATCTCCTTCCTTAGAGGTCTTTAAGCAGAGGCTGGATGGCCATCTGTCGGAGATGCATTGATTTAGATTTCCTGCATGGCAGGGGGTTGGACTAGATGGCCCTTGCAGTCTCTTCCAATTCTATGATTTTATGATTCTATGGTTTCTAACTGTTAGGATGTGAAGACATTTAAGGTGCTGAAAATCAGTTTGCTCCTCTTGGCCATTATTGCTGAATGCCTGGATTCTCTTGAGCAATTGTACAGACACTCTGCTGCAATGCTTAAAGAACACAAAGACTAGCCACTAGCCAGTCTTTAACCACCATCAGCATACCATTACTCCTTCATCTTCTTCAAAAGTGGTGGTGGTGGGGAATAGCCACACATTACTAAAAGTAAAAGGCAGTGGACAGCTCCAGCAGTGTTAATTATGTATGGTCCATCAGGCCTCTCACTGGACAGTGTTTTCAGGGCTTGAAAGTGTTATTTTCTTTGGTCTACAATTGCCAGAAGTTGTCTTGGAGAGTCTGAGAGTTGTAGCCTAAAAAACTGACCTTTTGTACTTTGTACATCAGAGATCACAAAGTTGACAGTCTAGTCACATTACCACAGACATGAAAAGATCCACAACGTAATTTCCCACCTGATGAAAACTCAGATTGCTTTCTCCTGTCTTCATTGGAGTCCTCTGCCATCTCCTGCCCTCCTCAAGATGAGTGATTGACTCTTTTTTCTTCTTCTTTTCTTTTCTTTCTTTTTGTTTTGTTATGTTTTGTTTATGCAGGGTTTTGATATGCTTGCAAGGCTTCTTACTGAGGTGTGTGCTTTGTTTGTTTTGAAAACATTTGTGTGCCTTTAAAATAATTTTATACTGTTTTACCTGTGATTATTTAAAATGTTTTTAAAATTGTATTGTTGGGTTTGAACTGATTTTATTTTATTTTATTTTTTTGTGATCTGCCTTGGGTCCCACTTTGGGAGAAAGGTGGCATAAAAATGGAGGGGGAACCCCAAAATAAAATAAAAGTGTATTTACCGTTCTTGGATAGAGATGGCAGCAAATGAAAGGTGGGATGTGAGCCTAACCAAAGCAAGGAACTACTTGAGATTGGCTATAGCTTTCTCCATATTGCTTACAACAATTGGCAGAGCGGGAGGGTCTTGCATAGTAAAACTTCTTCCCAATTGCAAATGCTCCTTCCCATCCCTGGCAGGGATATCTGTCCATAGGTAAAAAGCATTAGCAGCTTTGCATGAACCAGCTGTTCCTCACAAAGGTTCTTGCCATGACTGCACATACAGAATCCTCCCTTTGCCTTCACTCACAGCATCCATTATCAGTAGCCTGTGTTGGCCAGGCAGGAGTGGTTTGGATTTGGAAAGAGGTAAGAACAGATGGGAAAAATCCTCCTAGTGCAAATTGGAGGGGGATAAGGAAGATAAGAGTCGGGGCAGTGGGGGGCCTCATGTCATAATTAATTTTAATTTTGGAGAATATTGGAGGAAGGATCTGACACACACACCCCACTTTTTACTTTCCTTAAAAGGGGTCGGAATTCTGCTTTCTAGGAGATTAGAGCCAGGCTTGTCAATGTGCTAATTTTACTGAGGATTACGCACGAGGAATCTCTATTGATTGTTGGGGTTTTTTCTCTTCTTTTTTTTCCTCTTACAGAATTAATAGAAGTCTGCATTGCAGGGGCTCACTAGCTGGTAGAAATGATAAGGCTCTCTGCAAACATTAACATGAAAGTTTCACTTGCATAAAATATTGATTTCATACAGAATCATTTGCTAGCAAATGTGGAGGGTATGTGTAAGTATATATAGAAGGGATGAAGGATAGCTTGCTATTAATAATAGTGACAGCAAGGATTATTAATCCAATGATCTGTCTATGTACAACTATATGTATTAGCACTCTGCTAAGTATTATCCCTTTTCAGCTTATTGGCCAAATTTGATGCCTTCATGGGAAGCCCAAATATTTTCCCCAGGACCTAATTAAGAAGAATGTCCATCTTTTTAATTTTGTTTGCTTCCTCTTATTTCCTCTCTTTGCACTGTCTGTGCTCTATTTTTTTTCTGGGTTAGGTCATCTTTCTCCTTTTGAAAGTGCTCCAGACTGTCTTTTTAAAGCAGAGATGGACAACATGTGGTCTTCCAGATTTTTTGCACTACATCTCTAGTGGCTATTCTCACTAGGAGTGATGTGAGTTGCAGTCCAACAAAATTGATAGTTCTGCAAATTGCACACTCTTGTTTTAGGCTTGCATGTGCATATCAAGACATTTCATACTGCTCTTTACTCCAAAAGTTGCAAAGCAGTTTAAATATTGCACATTAAACCCTCCATTCCAAAATACAATAAAACAAGTTAAATATTTTATTAAAATAATCACTGACTGGGTTGCTGGACAAGAAAAGACCTGGGTAAAGAAATAAAGCTTCAGCCGCTTGTGGAATTACTCTCCATTGGGAACCATCTGATCCCAATGGGGAGATGGGGAGATCATTCAACCTGGATGGCAAAAGGCCCACCTCTCCACCACAGCCATGTAAACATCATTGGGACACAATACTGTAAGCAGCCACTCCTCCCCTTCCCTCAAATATAGAGACCAAGCTTGGAGGGAAGGGCAGACAAATGTACCAGCAAAACTCTGAGGGGGTGGAGGCATAATGGCTGCATCTATTTTTCAAAATAATTGAGATTTAAAGGGGGGAAATAACAACATTTATCTAGGAATGTACCGAAATCTTTGAGATTTTTCTTCTTCAGGCTTATTGGACTAGTATTAAAATCATAAGAATTTAAAAAGAGTCCTGCTGGAGTACATCAGGTCTATTGTGGTTGACAACCATTTTAGGAACCTCACAATCAGGACGTGAGCACAGTAGCCCACTTCTGCTGCTGTTTCCCATATTTGAAGGCACATGGTCGCTGATCCTGATGGTGGTATGCAGCTAACCTTAACGAGTATTTTAACTTTCCTTAGAATTCTGCAGATGTTTTGCCTGAGAAGGAACACCTCTGTTCTCCTTGGGGATACAAAGATTTTCATATGAAGATCAGCAACTCTAGCTTGTTCATAGGCATGCCTGCAATCCCAACAACCTGCTTGTCACACCTTAAAAATTCCTACTCTCCAATTGTCCTGTTTGCCAGTGATAGTCCCATTTAATCCTCTGTCCTCCTACTTTTTCAAATGCTTTTCAAATGTCCCAGATTTTCTCACCATCTCCCTCTTTCCTCTTTTGTCCTCTCAGCTTACTTAAATTTTGCCAAACTGAATTCAAAGTGCAAAATTTTAAATTGTAAGCCTGAGAGCAGGGAACCGTCTAATTAAAAATAATACTTGTAAGCCACTCTGATAGCCTTTAGGGCTGAAGAGGGGGGGATATAAATACCATAAATAAATAAATAAATAAAATTTTCTCTCAGTAGAGGGAAGAGAAAGGATGAAATTCTTCCCTTCCCAGTAGGCTCAAGCAATAGCAAACTGCTGTAAGCTCTCCTGGCTTGTCTGTTCTTCCTCATTAATAACTTTTGTCATCTTGATCATACTCTGATGTTGCTTGGCCCCATTTGTCCCAGTTTTCATCTGTGAAATGTTGGAGGGTATGGAATCACTGGAAGAATTGGATTTTTCAAGGTCATGTTGCTAAACGCATCTGATAAAAGAAAAATGAAAGTTGCACTACCCTCTGTGTGTATTATCAATTTGCTGGTTCCTCCATTCCCATCACTTGCTTTTCCCATAGTCCATGCATCATTCATTACACAAAGTCATGGAATCATTCTCTACTGGTCTACAGAACGGGGAGATGGCATAGGCAAGGGGAACAGTGTCACATGGGAATGACTCTCAGCTGAGAGTAATGAACCAGTTTTGGTTAGGGATTAAAGTTTCTGTCATTTGCATATGGATTCTCCTAGATGGCTTTGCTTTTGAGTTCTTCAAATTTATGTAGAAGGAAACAACATAGTGCTTTCATCCATTAACTGGTCACTCTATAAATGAAAGGATGGACAGGCAAGAATAACATAAAGTCAAAAAGCAAGGAGATCTGGACAGATCTGAAATTTGAGAGCTCTTGGAGTATCAGAAGATTTTCAAGCCCTCAGACAGATGGTGTGGGGGGAAGAGGGAATTCTGTTGATTTCTTTTGAAGGAAATCACCATCTTCAAATTATGGTGGAAAGATGAGGATCATAATCAAAACCTTCACCACTTGGTGCATCCTAGTAGTGAGATGAGACAATCACAAAAGCTAATGGGGACCCCCCCCCCCCCCAAATAAAGCACTGCTGCCTTCTGTATTTGTGATGGCCTTGTCTGTCCTGTCTTTATTTTTCTTGTTCTTCATTTGAAGCTGTAGGAAAGGCAGGAATTTCCTCCTTATCACACCAATATTTTATTTTGGAGTAACCCACAATCAAGGTGAAGAGCAGGTCAAATGCAACCCTGTTCTAAGGATCTGAGCATAAACAACTTTAATTCACCTTATATCCCCACCCCACTCCATGGACTTCTGCATCTGCCCTCTTTTTTAGACGGAGTATTATGCTATAGCTTTAAAACCTCTTTCTCCTCGTAAGAAAATTATTTCTCTAGGCAGGGCAACCCTAGAAAAATCTGTTTGAAAATTCTCCCTGTTAGTCCCACATCTTGATTCTTATCGCCTTCTTTTTAAGTTTAAATTAATTAGCTTTTGCCCATATATCAGCAGCTCCAGCAACTGTAATCATCTAAGTCTGTTCCTCCTTCTCACTTCCTAGACAGGGACTTGAGTGGGGCTGAAAAAGGTCAAATGAGAGCCTGCAGCTATCTAAGAGATTTTTTTAGCAATAGGATGAAGTTTTTGTGGCTCTGCTGTGGAGGAAAAATGACCACCAGAGAGGCAGGATGGTGAAGTGGTTAAAAGGGTTGTACCAGGGGTTAGATGATCCAGGTTCAAGTTCCCTCTGAACTGTGAAACATGCTGGATGATGTCCTTTTCACTATTTCTCAGTCTGACATATCTCACAGGTTTGTTGCAAGCATAAAGTAGGGAGGAGGAGAGCTATGCATGTTGTTTTGAGTTCAATAGTAGAAAGGCAGGGAACAAATGTAAGAAATGTAAATAAATAATACCAGTTCCTCCTTGAAGAAATGACATAATACTACAGAGGTTTTTGAAGCAATCCTCATGTTACCTCACAGTGGCATTGATCCTTGGAAGCAGCTCCTGATAAAAACTAATAATAACTAATAAGATAATGAATAAGATAATGAGCTATAGTGTATTAACATGGAATTTTGTTAAATTTTTATTTTAATCTTAGCCATTTCTAGCCTAAATTAGACCTATAAGATCTATTTCTTGATTTACTGCTTTTGAAACACCTTCGGACTAATACGTTTGTAATAGTGGGAGGTCTGATCCATTCAGCAGAGAGAGATTCTGTAAGAGTGTTCCTCTAAGTAAATGTAAATCTTATAACAATAACAATTTTTTCCCAAAAACATTTGCACACATACAGGGAATAATCCTTACAACAACCTTATAAGGTAAACCATTATTATTATCCAGATATATTCAGGTTGTGGAGATGAGAACAAGAGAAGCTGGTTTGTCTAAGGCCATGCAAGTACTTCATGTGGATGTGTGCATGTGCCTTCAATTCACATGACGACTTATGGTGACCCCATGAATTTCAAAGGGTTTTGTTGGCAAAGGGTAATCCAAGATAGTTTTACCAATTACTTCCTCTAGCTGAGGTGAATTTGAATGAAGAAGCCAGTGCATGACACTGGCCAAATACATGATTTCGCATACACACTGTATTACCTTATTATAGCTATTTTCTAAGCTGCAATCAAGGAGTAATTGATAATTTGAGACTTTTCTCAGATAAATGACAAAATATCTTTTGAAGAAAACTATTTAAACTCAGAAACATTAGCCCTTGATAGACATTCAGTTTGGATTAGTAATGCAAATATTCAACTATTGCATGATCACATGAACTGATTAATAATCTCCAGACATTTTTTATCACTGTGAAAGAAAATGAATATTTCTGCACAGCTGACACCCAGTATTTGTACATCCTGAAACGTTTCAAGAAATTATTTGGCACAGAAATGCTGGTGGTGTTTTTTCTTTGTTTTCATGAGAATCAGTTTTTGTTTCCTAATTGCCCCATGGTGTTTTTGTGTGTGCAGCGTCGCTGTTTTTAAAGAAAATTCCAGCAATATCCCATAGACGTGCATGAACACACACACACACACCATGTGCCTATCTGATAACACAGTGGGTTTTGTGTGAAAAATCTGTCATTCAAAACAAATATTTTTTCACATGCAAAGCACTTTCAAGTTTTATGGAAGATTGTTGGGGTTTGCTTAAAAAACAAACAGCAATCTGCGCAAACAAAAACCCTTACATGTGGCTATCTTTTTTTCACACAAAAATCACATTTTTTTCAGACACACATACCCTACCCATTTCCAGGCAGGGACTGTTTATGTGCAAGATCGCTGGGGAAGGTTCAAAATTTTGTGCATGAAGAGTGTGATTATCTGGAAACAATTGGGGGCAGAGTCCTGAAAAATGTGGCTTGCTGTGTTATCCTTCTCAATCAGGTTTCTCTTGTTTTAAAGAATCAATTTTTCATTTAGGAAATAACAGAAAATACTCTTCCCATATGCAGTCTGGATAGAATGGACTTGCATAAGTAAGGCGGTGTTATTGCAGAAGCTCAAGCATGTATCCCACTCATTATCGAAAAGGGGCTACATATTAATTGTATGCATGGCTTCCAGTTACATGTGTATAAAAAATACAGTATACATTTACAAGGAGACCTGGCTACAGGATTATATAACCCAGAGTACCTTTACTCTCTCCTTTACCACTGTCACTTCTGTTGTGTTGTGAAGTGGCTAGGTAGCTTGTGCATAATTGTGCAGAAATGGTGGTCCATTTTTGTAGTTAATTATCCTAACAAGTGGCAACTAGTAGCTTCTGCATCACCCTGTTTGGGTTTTAGTTAGCAGTTTAAAGGTGATTTCCAAGAAGCTAAATTATTTGGGGGGTGGGTTTAGATCCTTTAGGGTTTGAACTCAAACCCCAGGGTGGATATAATATCTCACTGGTTTGGAAGCCACCAGCCACCATTCATCCAAGCAACTTGCAGAGTTTTATTTTTCCAGGTTCAGGAAACTTCTTGTTGTTGTTGTTGTTGTTGTTGTTGTTGTTGTGTTCCTTCAAATAATTTCCAATTCATCGCGACCCAGAGGCAAACCTATTGGGGTTTTCCTAGCAAGTTTTTTCAGAGGGGGGTTGCCATTGCCATCCTCTAATGTTAACAGAATGTAACCTGCCCAAGGTCATCCAGTGGGTGTCATGGCTGAGCTGGGAATCAAATGCTGGTCTCCATAGTCGCAGTTCAACTCTCAAATCACTATGCCACACTGGCTCTCAAGAAATTTTCTGCTTTATTATTATTGTTGTTATTTAGTACCATCTCACTACAGCAGGAGCCTATCACTGTGATGTTTCTCCCAAGCACATTGGCACACATGTTGATTAGTTCTATAAACCGATGATCAGTAAGGGATTCTAGTTCTTAAAATGTGTATGTTGGGTACACAGACCCAGCCCTCCTATGAGGTGGAACAAAACCAAGAGTTTTGTTTCAGGAAGGAGCACTCTCTCCTTTGGCCACATCATGAGTAGGCATGACTCATTCGAAAAGACAATCATGGTAGAGAAGGTAGAGAGTAGTAGAAAAAGAAGAGGTCTGCTTGCCAGATGGATGGACTCAGTTAAGAAGGTCACACACTGAGTGTACAGGACCTGAGCAGAGTGGTGGATGATATTGGGTCTTGGAGATATCTCAACCACAGGGGTGCCATCTGTCGGGGCCGACTGGATGGCAATTAACAAAACAACAGCAAAGGAGAAGTGAATCAGAACTGATTCCCCAAGCCTGGTCCAGACCACAATTCTGCCCCACATCTGCTGATGCTGACCTGCATCTGCTCCCTCTGTAGAATGCAGCACTGAGTCTGAGATGGTCCCAGAAACCTTGAGAGTGCAGGAGCTAATAATATTGGCAATAAGTACCACAGATTGGCAGGGAAGGGGAAGAAGGTGGCCTGCCTCAAACCAGCAGAGAGCCTAGTGCCAGTCCTGTGAATATGGATAGTAGGACATCAGTGGAATGAATACTCATGAATTTAGCAGAACTGTTCTTATTGCTCTGTGTGCTACACTTTTGTCCACAGTGCATGGCAAATATCAGAAGACCTGTTTGCTTACTACAAAGGACATCTGCATTGCTCACTGAGAGCACGGCACAGACTGCATCATGAAAAACTTGGGTGGATTACAACTCCTGCATCTCTTTTATGATGCCTGCAATGCAGAACAATTCCAATTATCCCTTGTTTTCCCTGAACATATTTTCATGTTGTTGTTTTTTTTAAAAAATCAAAGTAAATCTGAATCATAAGCAGGACTGGGAGTATTTGATGGTTTTAATATATACATTTTATTGTTCACTGCTTTGAGAACTTGGCTAAGAAGCGGCTTAAAAATCAAAGCAATAAATATGTAAGTAAGTAAACAAATCCCAGGCATCTGGTTCCCCAGGTGTCTAAAAGTAGCAATGCCACAATTAGAAACTGGAAGTGTTTAGGCTGGCACCCAAAGTTCAGTCTTAGCACCTAAGAGTGGGTAATGTTTTCCCACTCCTGATATTAAATAATCCTCCTCTTGCATTTGCAAAGAAACTGATTTTTTTTAAAAAAATTACTTTTCCTTATCATAACTCTCTTTTTAAAATAAAGCAGGTTTTTTTTGAGTTGCAATCATACTGTTCAGAAAGACAGGCTAGGTATCATGTCAGTAGTCTCCATCACCTGTGCACATTCATTACTACATCTGAATGCAGAGATTCTCTCTTACAGATGTTTTAATGAATGCAGATAGATTAGAAGAACAGGTAACGTACAGAGAAAGAAAGAGAGCACATGAGAGCATATTTATCCATTTAGAATATTTGTAAAATACTATTATACTTCTATGCACCTGAAAAGCATACCTTAACCTAAGAAATGATATTCAGATATTGTATCTGATGAATCAGTATAGGTGAAATCTGATGAATCTAATTCATATACAGGTACTCATCATTTGTTTGGATTTCTTTCTTTGCATGTAGCTACGTGTGGCATAAAATATTCTTCCAAAGGAGCACCTCATAACTGCAAGCACATTAGGGTTTTAACTATTCTAACTATTTGATCTGGAGGAAAAGCGGTACAGTATATTTATATTTATTTATTATTATTTTCTTTAACTTTTTTATCCTTCATTTTTTTCAAGACCTCAATATTTTATATATGCTTTCTAAACTCAGTATTTTATATTATGCACTCAGCCTGATTCAGTGAAATTGATATATAAGGGTATGTATCCGTTTGAAAGTTTATATTCCAGTGGTTGTTAAATAAACATTTTTCAATACACCTGTCAGCATTTGTCTTAGTTTAATATGCTATAGTTCAAAGCAAGTCAATGCTTTTGTTGTTGTGTGCCTTCAAGTCATTTCCAACATATGGTGACCCTAAGGCAAAGCTATCATGGGGCTTGTTTGGCAATATTTGTTCAGAACAGGTTTGCCTTTGCCTTTCTCTGAAGCAGAGAGACTGTGACTTGCCCCAGGTCACACAGTGGATTTCCATGACTGAGTGAGGATTTGGACCCTGGTCCAACACTGAAGCATGTTGGTTCTCTAAACCAAGTCGTACCAACTCAAAATAAACTAGAGGTATTCTTTCTACTCCTCTTTGCATCTAATTAAATTATATTACCAAATCTGTTACTGTAAAGGAACATAAACAGGACATCTATCCTGAAGCATTCAGCACATGCTGGCTCTAAACCACCACAGAGATGTTTGATGTCAGTTATTTGTGTGCCTCACTATGCTAAATAATGTCCTGTGTCACTTGACCTGCTCCTTGTCCCAAGCCACATTCATCCTTCTACTCATTTTGCAAGCTGCAAAATGTGAAACTAAAGCCAAGCAGAATGAATGGAAGTAGCAAGTGAGAAGGGCCTTAAGAACCTGCCTTGGTGCAGCTTTGCTTTAAAGCCAGGCTTGATAGTTCAGCTGTTTACACAGGGCTGGTATTTTCACTGAAGCTACAGTGGAATTTTAAAAGGCTTTGAAGATAAAATATATTCCAAATGCATCTTTCAGCAAAGGAATGAAACGAACTGTGATACCCAAAACTTTTCCCTACTCTAGCTCTTCTCTCAACTCCAGGCAGCCAAAGAAGAAATGTAAAAAGCAGCAAGTCCCCCAGTTTCTTCTTCATCTGCAGTCTCAAGTGTGCCACAGAAGAGGAAGATGCAAAGTAAACGTCCCAGAGGGCTCATGTGGCATACCATAGTGCTCAGGGTTCTGGACTCACATTGGAGACACCTAGGTTCAAATCCAACTTTTTCAGGAAGTTGAATGGGACAGACAGAATATACATATAGTAAATAAAAGTGAATAAAACCACATGCCACAGTCAAAAGAAGCATTTCACGTGCTTTGAGTTTGGTTATATTGCACAGCCATTTCTCCTATGTATTGTCCATATAACAGACAATAAACTGTTTTCCTTTAAAGAGTGTTTTATTAGCAGCTATCAACTGAACAGCATTTTCTCTCCAAATCAGTATGCAGCTCATCTTATGAAGGCAAAACTTTTTGGAAAATTGATGGTCCATTTAAGAGCTGTTATTAGCAGAGAAGTGCCAAATAGACACCTGTTGAGATTTCATGAGTCTCAAGAATTTACTCTGGACATATGTCTAAAATTTATACAACACTGCAAGCCAGGGAAAACCTTTCTGGCTGTTCTATCCCAGACCAGCATGTCACAGATGAAAACTGGGAAACTCTTGCATAGGTATGGGTGGTACTGGACATGGGACCTGCGCTGTAGCAGTAAGGCCTGGTGAATAAAGAGAGGGTTGCCAATACATTCAGCTCTCCGGTATGCCACAAACAGAAAGCAGGGACTAGATATCATTCCAAGGAGATTCAGCATTAAGGCAACTAACATATTACATGCAGAGTAAAATATATGATAAACTCATGTGCACCGTGCCGCCTTAATAGTATGTATAGGTCAGTGGTCCCATTTTTGAGCTGAGGAATATGGAGACATAGTCACAAACATCTGGTGCAAGGTCAGTCAGTCCATTCATGAAGTACTCATAAAAAGAGTGGCTCTGGCCATACACAGAGTCTTTTTCTTTCACCACTGTCAGCTTCCTCACTCCTGACTTTGAAAGAGGCCTTACACGGGCTGGAATCCTGTTGGGCTACTTCACTAGTTGAAAAAAGTTGTGCAAGTGGTTGCACTTTCTCAGAGATTATGTTCCATAGACACACATACAATCCACATATCTTGTTTTTGATTTGGGGATGGGGAGTGCATGGCCACTGCACAAAGGGAAACTCAACACGATGATTTCCAGTATTGCTTGTACATTTGTAGGATCCAGCACAACTATCCAGCATATATTTATGCTATGCTAAATACAGAGAGATACTCACCAATCCATTTTCAGAAATAACAAAAGCATGTTGCTCTTGTTTGATGGGGCTGCAAATATTAGAGCATTCATATGAACGTATTCATGTGTAAAATAATGTCATTTACTGATATGGCATCTGCTGAGGGGGAGGAAAAGAAGGAAACAACAACTGGCCATTTCTGATAGCAGGGAGAAAATTCTAACTTCCAAACTTACACTTTAATATAAAACAAGCAAACATGAAATATGTGCATCTTTGATTTTTGCTTGCTTTGTGTCTGCCTGCTACCATCAGCGTATACTCAGCCCTTAGAAGGCTCCTTGTTTTAATCCTCCTTGTTTTGGAGTTCCTCAATCAGTTCCTACCCATGCCGTGGCCTTTGGTTGAGGCAACTCCCTTCCAGCCAGTGGATGAGAAAGATTCCGTTGGCTGAGACTTTTCAGAGATATTGATTCTATCTTCCCATTGCTACATTTCATGTGCTGTTCTACTGAGAACAACTGTTTTCTGGACAACTTGGAAGTTTCCTTGAATATATTCTCCCTAGCTCACCCTCCATGAATAGCAAAGAATATGGAGGCCTGAAGTCTCAGCTCAACAGAGTTTTAGCTTTGGACCCACTCTGAACAATATTAGTCATGTGCCAGAAGTGCATGAAAACAAAGACCTTTCCATATTTTAATTTTATGTTTAGAAACATCTGGTTGAGAGCCACCAGGGCTGGAAAAGTCCACTGTCCCATCTGCAAGGTAGCACCCTCAAGAGACGAAACAGCCTCGAACCATTTGTATCCTGCAAACATGCCTCTAGGCCCACACAGGCACCTTAGGCTTTCACAACCTTTTTATCAATCATTTTCAGATTACAAAAATATTACACAGAAACCTTTCATTGGATAAATAAAAGGGTTTTATCCATAGCTAGCCATGTGCAGGATTACATGTAGGTGACTGTAGACTGGGAAATAAAAGGCTTATGTCTCTTCCATGAAATAATATTTGCCTGAAACTTCTTTGATAAATAACCCAGAAGCTCATAAGAAACAAAGGATGTCTTTCTGCTGGAAAAGCTGGCTTTGAAATTTCTGCCTTACTAAATGTGTTTCAGAAAAGACAATCTGTTTAGGCCAAGTGGCATGTAGTTGGCTTTTACAAATCAGGAGATCCATTCTGGTTATTATCACCATTTTTCTTGTTACAAGATTTCATCCAAGACTTGCATTTGAGATACTAAAAATACACATGTGGCCCAAAACTGATCCCTCCCCTGTGAACAGTGTATGAAAATATGGGTTACTCCTGTATTAAAGTACAGATCCAGGTCACTGAGCCGACCTACTTAGGGGATATTTTAGGGCTTCCCAAAAGGGTTTGTGTCCTCCAAATGTCAGTCTTATTGCAATCTGTGCATTAGCAGAAGGATTCTGCTAATACACACCATGAAAAAGTTGGCTATTTAGATGTCAGTTTTAAAATCAAAGCTTAAAGGTTGTCATTAGAAGCAGGTGAAAATTATGAATGATGCAGCCCCACTGTTCAGAATAAAGACAAGATAGAGAACAGGCAGGAAAATGCTGGATATCATTCCATGTGCCAGATCTCTTCCTATTCACAATGCAGTAAATTAGATATGATATGTCCACAGGCACCACTGGAATTTGATGGTCTTACCTTAGAATACCCAGATGTAATATGGAGAGAGAATATGTTGAACAATTTAGTATCTGAAATACAACAAACACATTGAGTTCAACCCAGACATGAAATTGTTGCTGAGGGGTCAATTATCTATTGTACCCCATGAACCATACCCTAGGAACTACAAATAGGCATTTAAATTACTGTATGTACTCATATATAAGTCTAGAAATTTTAGTCAAAAAATTGACCCCAAACACCTGGATCAACTTATCCATGGGTCAGTGTAAGTACTGTACTTTAACTCTTATCAAAAAGGGATCCATCCCCTGGTGAAAAGTGAGAGCTTAATCCCTTCTCAAAGCACCTAAAAGAAGCATCAACCCCCTCTACTATCTCATCCTTCCAGTCTTTAGGGTGAGCTCAACAGTTATGCTTGCCAAAAAAAATTAAGTCTGTAGCATCACTTTCCTTTGCTTTATCCTTTACATCCTTTGTTACATGCTGCTAAGTTTTACCCTCAACTTATCCACGGATCATATAAAAATCCATAATTTTGCTCCCAAAACTTGTCCTCGACTTATTCATGAGGTCAACTTATAGTCAAGTATATATGGTACCACAGATCAGGGAAATATATACCAGAGTGTAAATGTATGTCCTATACACCAATATCTAAAAATGGCTCACAGAACTGAACAAAAGACCTAGTCAAAAAAGCAACCGTTGAATACATATATTTTAGAGATGAGTTACTCTGAGGCAGAGAGATAAACATTTAGAAAATCCTAGCTATGGCAGAGAGTTGATTTTTAAAAACACACTTTTGCTCCTGTTAACATGGAGAAGCCCTGGAGACCTACTGCAAATCCCATAGGAATCTACCAATACATCACAATATACCCTGGTGTATACCACAATCAATTTAATGTCATTACAAGTTGTGCAAAATAGTCTTGTGGAACATTGAAGACTAAAAGATTTATTAAGGCCTTACCTTTCAGGGACAGAATCCACCTCCTGTTTGTGATCATCCCATAGGCAACTGACTAAACATTGTGAGAAGTGAGATGATGGATTAGCATCTCTTGGTTCTGATTAAGCAGGGCTTTTCTTACATTTTCTGGAACTTCAGCAACAAAAGAATACAAATAGTCACATTAGAGGGAAATGAAATACGAAAAAATGCAAACTATGAGTAAATGTTAAATGTGTGCAAAATATGTACTATAATCACTGACAAAACAAAATTGATGATAATGCAGAGATCATGCCAATATAAGTAGATGGAAATATAAGTAAGGTGTATTTGCAAACTAGAAATACTAAAATGTTTGATTAGGGTTTTTTTATTTAAAAAAAGATTTTGCTTCTAACAGATTTCAGGATGTTTTGGTATGAGTGAAATACAGTATGGGCCACTGCTAGAAATGGCAAATATCAGACAATTAAAATCATGTGAAATGTCCATGACAGAATGGGGAAGGGAGCCTAGAATTTTTGCAAGAACATTTGTCACAAAGTATAGCCAAATTTGAGCTATTTCAGAGATTTTTTTTCCCATACTCTGTGAATTTGCTGCTCTGGAGTCAAATCAATAAGAAGAGAGAAAGTATTTCAAGGGGAGATCTATTCACAAAAAGGCTCAAGAATAGTTTACTGTTTTCTCCTTTACTTCTCATGTGTACAAATTTGAACTTAAAATATTTTAAAGATCATGTTGTCCCTGCTGCTACAAACATACACCAAATGGATTTCATAAATACCTTTGGGGTATTTTATTTATTTATTGGTTAATTTTATTCTAGTATTCAAATGCAAAAATTGGCCTCCCAAGTGATTAAGAGAAATTAAAATTCATTAACAATGTCACTGGCAAATGTTTTAGACATATACGATAAGACAAAGACTCTGTCTTCAGGCTTTACAAGCAAAGAGTTACATCAGAAGAAGGCTGAAGTTGGATTACAGCAGAACAAAGTGATGTGCTGTGAGCAGCTATGTGCACCTGGTTGTTATAGTCAGAGAGATGGAAGGAGCCTCGTGATCCACAGAGTCCAACTCCCTGCTCAACAGAGGAACTCCAGCTATGACTGGCTTTACTGCTTTTCTTACTAGGATGGAAGTCCTGGCTATTCCTAACCTTCCTAACCCAATGATTTCCAAACTTTGTTCCTGCAGATTTTCTCAACTTCAGCCCGCAGAATTCTTGACAGTTGGCCAAGTTGGCTGGAACTTCTGGGAAATGAAGTCCAAAACACATAGAGAACCAAAATTTGGGAACCACCATTCTAGCCAGTGACAAATCACAGAGTCCTACCCCTTGTCTTTGGAGACCCCAGGCAACTGGCAGTTCACACTGCGTCTTCTTTCTGGCAGATCAGGGGAACCAAATTCTAGGCAGATGGTTGGCATCAAATGTGTCTTCCCTTTTCTGGAGTGAGAGAGTACAACAGACATTCAACCCCATGTGGCTCTTGGTCCTATGTTCAATGGTAGAGAAACAGGAGTATCTATCTCTCCCTATCATATTCCTTGGAGAATCAGTCCCTATCAAGAGATGTCAGTTGTAAGAGTATTCTTGATGAAATATACTTAATAAAGAATCCACCCTTTTTTTTAGGAAGCCTCTACTGATCATCAGGCACTGTTACTGGGAGGGAGTATGTGTGTTTTATTTCAGTTATAAGTCTGTGCAGACTGAATTTCTTTCTCTTGGTTCTTTATCTATCATCTTCATAGAGAATGCTGTTTAGTTGAGTTGAGTAATCCTGCCTTCTCTCTCTCCTGTTAGCATTTCACCATCTTCTTCACGTAGTAGCCCTACCATTTCCTTCTTCTTTTTGCTGCGAGCATACCCAAAAAAGCTCTTTTTATTGTTCTTAACCTCTCTAGTGAGCCTGAGCTGCGATTTAGCTTTTCTGACTTTACCCCTACATGTGCTCGCTATTTGTTTGAATTTCTCCTTTGTGATTTCCCCCCTTTTCCATTTCTTATGCATGTCTTGTTTAAAATTTCGCTCAGTTGAAAGCTCCTTAGTCATCCATCCCGGTTTCTTGAGGCATCTCCCATTTTTCTTTCTCCCTGAAACTGTTTGAAATTGTGCCTTCAGTATCTCCCTTTTGAGAAACTCCCATCCATTCTGAACTCCCTTCTCTTTTACTATTCCTAGCCATGGGATTAGTCCCAGTATTTCCCTGAGTTTACTGAAATGAGCTTTCCTAAAGTCTAAAATGAATGTCTGACTATGCCTGGCTTCTCCTCTCCACTGTACAGTAGGCCCTTCTTATACACTGATTTTTTATACATGGATTCAAGCAGCCATGATTTGAAAATGTTCCCAAAAAGTATAAATTTCAAATATCAAACCTTGATTTTCTATGTTTTATAAGAGACACCATTTTGCTATGTCATTATATTTAATGGGACTTGAGCATACACAGATTTTGTTATACATGGGGGATCCTGGAATGAAACCCCAGCATATAACAAGGGTCCACTGTATAACAAACTCTAGGAGAACATGATCACTCCCATCTAAGAATCCCACCACTTGCACCCCATTAACCAATTCATCCCTGTTGGTTAGGATCAGATCTAAAATGGCTGACCCCCTTATTGCCTCTTCCACCTTTTAGACAGTGAAATTATCTTTCAGCCAAGTGAAGAATTTGCTAGACCTTGAGATTCTGGCTGAGTTTGATTTCCAACAAATATCAGGATAGTTGAAACTCATCCCACCAGGTTTCAGTGATGCCTATTATATCATATTTGCTTTGTTGTTCTAAAAGTTCAAGTTCATCTTGCTTGTTTCCCATACTCGGTGCATTAATGTAGAGACATCGAAGACCATGGGTCCTCTCCCCAGCTGCCTGTGTAATGCTTTTTTCGTCCCATTGTTGGGTCCTTGCATTATTCACCTTGTTTTCTCAATCGGTCAGGTTAGAGAGCACAGCCAGCTGAAGGTCACCCAATAAGTTTCTTTTTAAATAATATACTGTATAATTTTCCAGATACATAAAATAGAAAAAATTATCAATACATGAGAAAATGGAAAGAGGGAAGGAATATGGGTGGGGGATGAAAAATTAACCGAGAGAAAAAGCCAAGAAAACAAGAAAAAGAAGAAAAGTACCAGAAGATAAAAATGGCTTCCCATCTTCTTTTTAGCAGCTATAAATGTATAATGTATTATAGCTCTCTTCTCTTTCACCACGTTCTTCATTTCTACAACATATACCTAATATTAAACACATTCTAAGTTTATAAATGTATATACTTATTTTCTACAAAAATCACTAATGGGTTAATAATTTTTATATTTATGACATGGCTCATTAATCTGTAGGAGATTAACATTTACACAGAACTGTTAATCAAAGGATTATCCTAACTCTAATACATATTTTATCATCCAACATCTTCCAGCCCTACAAATAGTACCTCTTATAATTCTCTACAGCTACAGCATTCATGTCAATCAATTTTACTTAATATCATCAAGAGGCATTCTTACATAATAATCTCTTTTTGGTAAATCAATTTTTCAGCATCAGATAATAAGAAAACCATTTTTATTCTTTTAAAACCAAATGAAACCCAATATTTACCCCTTATCTATCTTTGTACTTAACATGAGGGTTTTTTTCCTCCAAATTTCAGCAGGTGTAAGAATTGTCCAAACTGCTCCAAACTAAGAAACTCTGATATGTACAAACTATTCCATAAATCCCATTTATCTTGATTTTAGGTTTAGACAATGCATCTCTTTGGTGCCATCTTCCTGGGCAAACTGCCCTCTTTTGTTGATCTTGGCCCTTTTCAGACCCCTTCTCTTATGTAAAAATCTTTACTCTCAACAAATATTTCCAGCATGTCAGTCTTCTCTCTAATATCAAATCCTTTGTTATTAATGGCTTTTTCAAAATCCTCCTCCAAGCTATAATTGTAATCTTTTTCTCCTTTCTCCAGATATGCAGCTTCAGCCCCATCCTTTTCCATTTTCGAGCCTACATTTTCTAATCAGTCTTCCTTATTCCAATCTACATCTTTCTGGCTAATATCTCCAGCTGTATTCTCATTTTCTTCAAAAGTTCCACTGTTTTCATGCTTTGTCTAGCTCTGATTTTACATTTCTGTCATATCACTGAACATCTCACATATTTGCTACCAAATTGCAGATCCCTCTGGACTCAAACATTAAAGAAACATCCCAATTCTTTAATCTTTGACATCTTTAAAATTAGGAAATCAAAAACTCTTCTGCACCACTTGTAGTAACCCTGCCAACCTGCCAGTCTTATCCATTATTTTGTAACACCAAGAGGTACACTGCATCCCTTCATCAGAACATGTCCTTTCTCAGAAGAGCTTTCACTCTTTTAGAAATAATCCAGGCTTTATCGACAAAAAAAACCCTTCCATTTTCAATTATAAGATTATTAAACCTTTAATCTAAGTATTCACTTCACTGTCCAATTGAACTTTCTGCATGTGTGATTCAAATTTAATATACAGTAATTTTAATCATTTTTCATAATCCAGAGAGGAGTCTACTCATACAGGTAATGATATCACTGCAGCGCTTAAGATGCTTTAATTTCTGTGCATAGATCCAGATGTTAGATATAGAAATAATTTTTAAAAGTGTGGTGGTTGGATTTATTGTCCTTAAACTTGCTTTCATTGGCATGAGCTTGATGGTAGCTCCCTCACTCTGTTCATGTCTGTCTGCTTGAAACTCCTCAGTCATTGCAAGAATAACGGTTTCTGCGCACTAGTGGTTTAACTTTTGTTCTCCCCTTGATCCAAGGTGAAATTCATTGCCAAAGCCTAATGGAGAAGTATCAGCAAGCTATGACTGCTGCTTCAGAAGTCCACCCAGTGGGTTTCATGGCTCAGTGGGAAACCTGGAGCTGCAATTTCCCATGTCCCAGTCCAGTGTTCTAACCAGTATACAACACTAGCTCTCTGGCTTGTTTAGTAATTCCTGTACCTCCTTCATAATGAATCAGCCAACTGGGACATCTAAGCCTTGAGTCATCATTCTTGTATCATTTCCCCAGCCACTAGTAGGGAACATATGGAAGCTGCCTTCAAGCATGTGAGAAATATCGCAGCCCTGTCTCCTGTGAATGGCAACAGTTCTTCACAGCTCTTAGGCAGTACCTGCTGCCTAGTACTTTCTTTCAATGGGAGATGTTGGGGATTGAACCCCTGTCTTGCTTGGATACAAATCACAAATCACAGTGGTCTTGGCTTCATTGAAAGTGTGGCCAGAAAGTGTGGAAGGCAGCATTTCAACATTGTCTCTTCTATAACTTAGTACATAAGTTACAGCCATTCTTGATTGCTACTCTGTTTATCAGGGTGGGCCTCCAGGGCTCTTTTGCAGAATCCCCAAACTTTTTTTTTTCTGGCCAAAAAAGGAAGGTATTCTGCCTCTTCTGGAAGCCACCAGGAGAGACATCTTTTTAATAGGTCACAGGGGCTCCTTGCACAATTGAAGATTTAAAAATACCAGAAGTTCCAGACTAGAGGTTGACTTACAGCCACTTCCATTTTTATTTTTATTGGCATTTTTGGCAGCCCTTTGTGGACCCGGGTTGAGGGGGTTTCCAAGAGCAAAAAACCTGGGGCCCAGACCTGTCCAATTTACCCAGTCGTGCTGTTAGTGTCACTTAGCAAGGCTGTTTTCTTTTAAAATGTTAAAAGGGCAAAGAGATTCCTCTCTCTCACCACACACACACACACACACACACACACAGAGAGAGAGAGATATGTTCACATGCAATGAAAAGTCAAACCAATTTTGACCATGCCCTTTTCAGTGACAATAATGGACCTGTTGAACCTGAATTGAAATCTTTATCTGAAGAGATGAATGTTTCTAGGGCAACACTCAGTGTGAGAATAAAATGCAATAGCAGATTAAAAGTATGCTGGAGAAATACCAGCCACACTTGTATTACTACCAAGTCCCTTCTGCAGCCCACTTTCAGCTAAGCTGTCCCTGCAGTTTGAGTTACTTGCAGCCACTTAGATCAAAAGCAGCACTAAAAGAGTGTCGTCATCCTGATAGGTCACCCATTAAGCTTGCCTTACACACTCCAGCTGAGTCACATCTTCAGACAGAATAATACTTTAATAAGCCCTTCACTGGAATAGATTTTCTTTATATGCCAGAAATTAAAATCAAGGCAAAGTTAGCAGGATACTATTTAGCAGAGAGCTGGAATTAGTAGAAATCTTTTATTGTTAATCAAATTGGATTAATATTGTATGTGTATAATGACCAAGATCCCTATGACATTTCCTCCATTTTATTAATCAGGCTCAATTTGCGACACCTGTGGCAACCGTTTGATTCTAAGATTCATTGTGACACAGGCACCATCATGGTGGAAGAGATAAAAAACAGGCATTCAATCTGTATCACAGTATGAGGCACCTATTTGTCAACAACAGCACACTGAAGCAACTATTAATAGAAAAGAAATAACACCAAATAAGTTTTTTATTATTTTAATTAATATCCTTCTTTTTCCCCACATGAGACCCTAAGCAGCTTATACCATACATTAAAACAATACAGCTAAAACAGTCTGAAATACAAGAAATTTAAAAAGCATTAAACACAATCCACTTAAAAACATTAAATTAAAAACAGGGAAAAGCACATTAAAACCTCTCATACATGTAACACCAGCATACCCATTGCAATCCTCCAAACCAGTTAAAAGCTGAACGCCTACTTAATAGAAAGCAAGTGGGGGTTAACTGAGCCTCCCTCAGCAAAAGATTCTGTAGCCTGGCCTCAGCCCTGAAATGACACTGTTCTGAGGTGATGATGGTGCTCCTCAGAAGCTTACACACTTGGCTGATGTACAGGCAGTCTTCCTTTCTGTACATAGGCCTGGAGGTGTGACTTCCCAAAAGCATCCACTAACAATTCCTGTGTGTTGCAGCATGAGGGAAGATGCTGCATTATCTGAGGATCGACATAACATTATGAGTTATATCTGACTAGATATAACTTTCTATTCAGATATAATTTCCGAGGTAAAGAATGAACATCATTCTTATATGTGGCATTGGGATATAAAGGAGGAAGATCTTTTCACAATGTGCTCTTGTTGCCACCACTTATATGACATGGCTGAAAATTATTCTCATATTATCAGAAAGATTGGACAGTTCCTCAGCCTGTCAGAGAGCAAAGTTTGGAGGCTGCAAGAACCAGAATGAGAAGAGAATTGGACAATAGCTAACCATCAATGGGAAATTAGTCCTGCTTCCCCAAAGTATCAGTTGAACCTTGATCCAGAACATTTGAGTGGTTCTGGCTTTTTCTTCCTGAGCAGAGTATGGGGAAGGAAGACCTCACACTGTCAGAGAGGTAAAACACCTTATGGTCTGTGGTTTCTGTTTTTTCTGTTCTTGAAATACTTGTGATGACTCTGGACCTTCAGAAAAAAAGTGGTGGAATCAAACTGTGTTTGGGTTATTTGAGTCTCAGTAGCCTTCCTGAGTGGGAAACCCCCCTGGATGGTAACGTTTGGGCAATTAGTTCTTCCCTATTGCTCTCTGCTCTTTCCAGGTATGTTCAGACCAATAGTGAAGCTCTTTTCCTCTGAAGTGGTGTCACCTGCCCAAGGTAGAGGGGAGGGAGCCACATGATCCTCCTCGGCATCTTAAAAGGTGATATCTCTGCCACACACACACACACAGAGAGAGAGAGAGAGAGAGAGAGATTGGAGGGGATTTTTTGCCTGCCCAGTGCACCCTAGAAGATAATTCACCACATTTTCACTTGGTCTGCTATTCTGGGCTCAAGAGAGGCATTGCATTTTCAAACAAGAGGTCAACCTCCATGGCATTCTCTTTTGGGGGAAACGGGGCCTCTACTGGGCCTAAAATGACTCAGGTGAGGGGGTAGTGCATGCCAAAATTGCCTGCAATGTCTCTAGAGGATTTTGGGGGCAGCAAAAATATTTTTTGGATAGTTTTCTTCAAAATCTGGAAGACCTGGGAGTCAAGAAAATGGCTCTGGGGTTTATATGTGGCCGGCCTATGGACCACATTTTCTCTGGCCTTGTAGTAGAGGAAGCAAATGGGACACAGGATGTAGGCAGATGAGCACCTTCCTTTCTAACTGGGATACTTAGGAGGCAGTGAAGATGGGCTTTTGGTGGCAGTGAAGATAACCATGAAACTTCTACTACTAAGCCATTACATTCCTAAAGTGTTTCTAGTACAGCAAAATGAGCAGTCTGCACTTAATGTCATGCAAACCGGGGGAGCGGGAAGCAAAGAAGAGGGTTTCAGAAAGTGTGTGTGTGTGTGTGTGTGTGTGCGGGTGTCTTCAAGTTGCCTGTTGACTTATGGTGACCCCACAAAATTCATAGGGTTTTCTTAGGCAAGAAAGACTCAGAGGTGGTTTTCCCAGTTCTTTCCTCTGAAATATAGCCTAAGCACCTGGTATTTATTGGTGGTCTGCCATCCAAGTACTAACCTGGGCTGAAAGAGAGAAACTCAAAGAGTTAGCAAAAAGGGAAACATAAAGAGGGAGACTAGAAGAAATTAGAGGTCTAAATCCAGTTGTTAATCCCAACTAGTATAAGATTGAAAGAATTAATGCCCAACTGCCTGGCACTGCTTGGGCTAGGCAGAGCAGGCATCAGCCCCGGGCCCTGCAACGGAACTGTCTAAGGATGATGGGTGCTGATGCAAAATCTGGCTACATTAAACTCTTCAAAAGGGAAAGGTCTCCTGCTCTAGGCTATTCCCACACCAATCTTTTTACCAGTATTTTGACAAACCTGGAAAAGTTCAAAGCAGGAGTACTCCAATAGCAAAACAATGCAGTTCATTCATACCCAATTCTAAACATTGTGATCCAGAGTTTAAATATGTGAAGCTATTATGGAGCTTCTGCATGCATCTCTAACAAACAGAGATATTTCACAACCATAATTTTCCTATTATGCAATATAGTCTTTTCTTCATGGTTTAATCCCATTACTTGCAGATGTGAAATAATGATAATTAATTATAGAAGCACTTAGAGCATCTCCTAAATTAATTCCAACTTTTGTCTTATGCTTAAAAACAGAGGTTCATTCTCTTTCTGCACATGAAAAATTGCAGTGTCCTCCCCCAAAATGAGAGCACTTACTCTCCAGCAAATTTAGAATGTATTTCCTGAGAATTTAAATAAATCACTTAATTAGTTTGAAAGTTAAAATTGGTTTTAAAATGTGTTCCTCTGCATCAGAGTCTTTCCCCCCTCTGTCTTCATCATTTAACAGGAGAATAAAGCTGACAATACAGATAAAATTTGTCAGGCTGTTGTACTTATTAAAAGATAAACCTTGGAGGGCAGATACACATATTTCCTGTGGTGGGTTGAGCATTGGACTATGATTCCATTGAACAGGGTTTGATGCCTGTTTTATCGAACCATTTCCTGTATTGCTATGGACTTTATATGTATTCGTCTACTAGCCCCACCACCTTTCCCTTCTCCTTTTATGTCATGTCTTTTTAGATTGTAAGCCTGGGGCAGGAACCAGCTAATTAAAAAGATTGTAGTACAGAGCTGTGTAAATTTACAGCGCTTTATATAAAGGTTAATAACTATACAATATTAATAATAATAATTCCCCACTTGGCCATGGAAATCCACTGGATGACCTTGGGTGAGTCACACAGTCACAGCCCCACAAAACCCAAGGTAAGTTTGCCTTAAGGTTGCCATAAGTCAGAAATGACTTCATGGCACACAACAAATATAGTCATGCCTCCACATGGACCCCACATAAACAAAAAAATGTGGGTAATTAATAGCCCCACAAACATGCTTGCTACAGACTCTATCAATATTGCAAGCCTGTCACTCTATTTCCCACATTGCCACCAGGATGTCTCAGTCAGATTTTAAACCCCATTCCAGCCCATCCATCTCCTCACCCCACTTCTATTCCTCCCAATCTACCTCCTCTCAATCTCCTGTCCTAACAAAAGAGCCAGCCAGATTTTAAACCCCTTTCCAGACCATCAGCCTCCTAGCTGGCTCTTTTGGAAGGACAGGAGATTGAGAGAAGGACAATTGAGAGGAACAGGAATGGATCTGATTTACAATTTGTCTGAGGCTCTTTTGGAAGAGATGGAGAGGAGAAGGAGGAGGAGAGGAGGGAGGTCACACTAGTTAAGCAGCAGTTACAAACTTGTGAATAGTCAAAACTGTGCATGTCAGAACCATGAATATGGAGGGCTGACTATACACAATGTAGGTTTGCCTGCAATGATACAAAAATAAGACTTCTGTGGACACAACAAAATCTCCTCCTCTTCCTGTATGACTCCAGCAACTCCACAATGTGTCCCAAGGCTTCCACAACCTCTTTCCCAAGATTTGTGGGGAGGACAGGGACAAGGGATGTTGCAGAGAAATGAGGGGATCTGCGGTCAAATGCCATTATGTTGGTGGACGATCACAAGTGGAAGTCACCCTAAATGAGTATCTTTTAGTGTCATTTTTCTCTTTGTATTTTAGACGCAGATAAGATGCTGCTAGAGAGGAGATATCTTTGGAGGTTGCCAACATGGCCTCTGTGAGCACCAGTTTATCTGCAAGGACAAACACCCACCAGTCTGTCCTTTTGTGCTCTTTTACAATTCAATGGAGCAATTTTCCCATTCAACCAAGTATGAAAGGAAAACATGCTCTGCCCAAAGAAGCAGCAGCAGCAACAAGAGGGACAGGAGCTAGAGAGAAGAAAGAAAGGAAAGTACAGGGGGCATGTGGTGGGACAGAGAGAGATGGAAGATGATCCAAAAATATAGAGAAAGTATGTATACACGTTAAGAGGTCGCATGATTGTTGTTGCTGTGTGCCTTCAAGACGATACTGACTTATGGTGACCCTAAGATGAACCTATCAAGGGTTTTCTAGAACAGAAAGTGTGTGACTCACTCAAAGTCACCCAGCAGATTTCCATGGCCAAGTGGGGAATCAAACCCTAATCTCCAGAGTAGCAGTCCATTGCTCAAACCATTAAACCACACTGATTCTCTTGATAGCCATAGATAAATATTTGATTGATGATGAAGCAAGCTTGTTTTCTGCTGCTCCAGAGACTAGGACACAAAGCAACGGACTAAAAGAACAGGAAGAGAATCCTCCTTAACATTAGCAAGAACTTCCTGACTGTAGGGGCTATTGGACAGTAGAATATGCTGCCTCAGAATGTGCTGGAATCTCCTTCTTTGAAGGTTTTTAATCAGAAGTTGGGTAGCCATCTGTCAGGAATGCTTTGACTGTGTATTCTTGCTTCTATAGGGTTGAACTCTATGATTCTATTAGTCTGAAGCCAAAATGTGTGTATTAGGGAAAGGAGCCTCAAAAAATTTACAATTGGAGAAAATTGCGTACAAATAGTGCACAGATTAGGGAACTCTGAGTGCAATAATGTACATATTTAGGGTAAATTATTTCCAAAATATTTATTTTCTTTTTTAAAAAAAAATCTCAGACTAATGAGGAATCAATTATGTTCAATGATGGATTTCATATGATGGTGTTCACTCCATCATGACTGAATATAATGACTAAATAGGAATGAACTTGAAATAGAATGGTCTGTCCATCCTGGCTGAGGATTGAAAAGACCCTTCTCTCCACTGCCGATCCAGGGTCCCATTCACACTACAAAAATAATCTAGGATGAATACATGTTGAATCTTTGTTGTTCACTCATGTCCCAAATGCACTTGGTGCACTGGGGGGGGGGAGGTGCTGGGGGGGAAACCACTTGACCCAGGATATTCGATACCATTATTTTTCCTGTTTTCCTGAAAGATCTGCATCAAACCGCATCTTTGGCACTGTGAATAAACTTCTGAATTGATTCAGATCACTCTCTGTCATTCAAGGAAAGGGAGCTGGCTCCATTTCATCCCAAAATGATGGCATCTGTGAATACAATTACTCAAAGAGATTTGCAAACCCAAAACAAAATAGGAACAACAAAAAAAACATATGCATCAGCACGGTGATCCACATGTCTGTGGGACAAAAAATTGAGTGTGAATGGCCCTCAAGTGTTCCATAGGATGGAACTATGGTAGCTAGAGTTGAATCAAGTGCTATAAATGTGTAGTGTGAAAGACCTTTATACAGCAATCATATCAAAGAATAAACCCCATGGAATACAGTATCACTTTCTTTTGAATAAACAATCCTAGGATTGTTCTGCCAGTAAGGGTACTATATTTAAAGAAGAAATTGACCTGCTTCTAATGGATTCAGAAAGTAATGTCCATTTTGGAAACTCCATTTTATTAACCTGCACTGCAACACTGAGTCATGAATATTGCTGGAAGTCATGGGTTTAGCAATGATTTTGGAATTCCAGCCACTTCTGGCTTTGACAATCTGTTTCTTTCCTTCCCCAAGAGCATGTTGTCCTCTCAAAGATGCTACAAACCCTGCAAGTGCTCGTCCCCCTCTATAACTAAGTAATTATTTGGACACAGGTCAGATGATAAAAATGATCAGAACAATTTGTAGCAGATCTTTATAAATATTAGTAAAATTATTCATTAGCAAAGTTTGCATGATACTAAGGCAAATGAATTAGAGAGAGAGAGGGAGATTACTATCCTTAAATGTAGTGATCACTTACCCCAAGGAGGGCTCTGTTGTACCAGTAGGACTGTGTTCTGCACACAAAATCTTATGCCACAGTAAATATGTCTTTGAGATGCCACTAGACTCCTTGCTGTACTCAATGAAGTGTTTATAAGAACTACAGTAGTACGTGCAGAATGTGACAGAAATATATCAAGAAATAAAAGCTGAGGCTTTGCATCACTAAGCAATTTGTGTTCTACAGGACAGCTGATTCTATGATCTAATGAAGAAAAGAGAGGGCATCCTTGCAGTGAAATTAAAAATTAGCACATGTATAAACAAAGCGGACCAGAAACAGAGCAAGATTGCAAAGGATGTAGAACCCAAGCTGGGAACACTTGTGAGATGATTCCCTGATGTCAAAGAGAAGGGAAACAATGTGAGATGACCCAAAAGTTACCCTCTCCTCTTGAAGCTTCTGCTCCACAAAACTGTAATAGATATGCATTTTGCAGAATTAGGAAGTGCAGTCATATCTGCCTGGCATTCATTAGGAATCTAATTAACATCAATTAGTCAAAGAGATAATACTGAGTCGGATTAATTCAGCCCATCCTCCCTTCCTCTTGCCTGCCTTCCCCTCCCCTTTTTCTGGATGTATGTACATTGCATGCTTTGTTTTCTTCTTGCTTCACTTTTTGGAGAGGAGGCTTCAATTTAGTTTGATAGATGCAATTCTGAAAGCTTTCAGAAACAAATAGAAATTGGAATGGGCACAGTTCAGCAATTGCTAAGCCTTCCCTGCTGCCATTAAAAATACCTTGGCCAGAATCTTGATCGTGTTTTATACTAGTGTAACTCTACCAGAATAAAGGGCGGCAGTAGCGGAAAATGCTGCAGATGCCAGCAGCCAAGAAAGAAGAAGTCACTGGAGAAATAAGCTGCTGAGAGCCACAAAATTTGTCTGCCTTTACTTGCCATCCCTGCACAATCCTGAAAAAACGACAACCACTAGCATAGTGCACTGATACAATTCCAGTCCTTAACTGGCTCTGTCTTGGCTCAGATGATAGAAGTCAGGCATCTCCCAATTATTTGCTACGGTAGCTCACCATCTCCCTTCTGACCTCTCCACCCTTCTTCCACCTCTGCTACTACTCTCTGCCATCCCCCAAACTTTCTCCTACTTGCCTGTTTGAAAGGCTGCTGGCTCACCTGCCCTGCCCTGCCCTCCAAAGAGAAGCCAGGTACTCAGAGTGACTAAGGTTTCTCATGGACTGAAGTAAGCTGTATAGCTCCAGTCCATAAAAAAACTGAGTTTCTGGTTGGCTGTTTTATTTGATCTACATCAATTAAGAAACCACAAAATAGTATCTGAATGAGCATTTTTGGGCAGATGATAGATAGATAGATAGATAGATAGATAGATAGATAGATAGATAGATAGATAGA
>NC_056523.1:127333638-127371135 GCF_019175285.1 Sceloporus undulatus | reverse complement strand
GATTAAGGGTGCTTCTACACTGTAGAAATAATGCAGTTTGACACCACTTTAAGTGACACCACTTTAAGTGCTGTAGCTGCAGCCTATAGAATCCTGAGATCTGGAGTTTAAAAAGGTCTTTAGCCTTCTCTGCCAAAGAGTGCTGGTGCCTCACAAAGCTGCAGATTCCAGAATTCTGTTGGATCAAGCCATGGTGTCAAACTGCATTATTTATACAGTGCAGATGCATCCTGAGAACAACAGGAAGAGTGCTTGGACTTTGAGAGGTTTTTTAATGGTAAACTCAGGTGAATTGTACTTTTTCTACCCACACAACTATATCATGTCTACTATTGTGGGTGGAACATGTACAGTACATACAGAGAAGGCAGAGTGCTCCTGGTAGAGTGGATGACCAACAGCTATGTATTGATAAAAGTGCCTAGTCTGGGAGCCCCCAGTTCATGGCAAATCTTAATTTCAGCTTTGCAAAAGCACAGCACAAGCAGCAGTTTCCCTATCTTATCACCTTAAACACCTTGACAATTCTCATCAGTCCTAGAAATGGGATAACAGCGATAGAATGTTTTGTTCTGCAACACTGGTCCTACGTACACTTGTATTTTATTTTCACTAGGTATGTCTAGCCTTTTCCTTTTGGAAAGATAATAAGCCTGATTCAGAAAAACCAATATTCCATCTCATGACTTCCTCAAAATCTTTGGCCAGTTGAAAAAATTAGCTATGGCCAAATTACCCCCAAGGTTCTCTGGTGGCCCAGAGTAGTAGTCCCAGTATTTGCTATTAGACTGGAAATTTACTTAGAAAAGGGCATTGGGAAGGTAAAAAGTATGGAGCAGCCAACCCAAGTGGAGTCATTCTAATAAAGGCCTCTAGTTTTAATTGCACCCCATAGTGCTCTTTCCACTAAACCAAACTGCAAGCTCATTGCTCAGTCGTACTCTCTTCTGTATTTTTTCTCCTTTGCTAAATAACAAGAGACAGGAATGCACTTTGGTGCAGTTAACTGAAGGTACAACCTGGGGTAATTTGGTTGTTAATAAGGAAATTGCAGTTGACAGCAGTCCAACTGCTGGAACTAGGCGGCTGTATGTGAATTGCACACTATTTAAAGAGTAGGGATTATTACACTAATACTTTAAGCAGTTCAAGACTGTGGCTATGTTTCTTAGTCCAGCTGCCAAATTGTTAGCTCTCCAGCTATCTCTCAAGTGGTCTTTTAGTTTTACTTTTAGCTTGTAGTTCAATAAAAGTACAGTATGTGGTTACGCATTTTCTGGGGAAGATCTTGATGTCTTCTCTTAAAACAGCTATTTATATGGAAACGTCACTTTCTCAATGCTCAAACTATAATATCTTGTCACTAAGAAAATTCTCTACTTCCACCATCTTACAGATTTGTTGTAATTTGTGACTGCTGCATCAAAATTGTGTGTTGCTCCACACCATCAACATCTACTGAGTAGAGCTTGAGATATCACTGCACCCTTTCCAATAATAACGAGCCATTTCATTCTTTGGCTTTTTTTTTTAAAGATTGTGGGCTCTCATTTATTTGTGCTACAGGCAAACCTCATGGTTAAAACAAGGCAATAAGATCAAGTATGGCTATCATTTCCAGCCCACTTAAATCATCATTATCATGAGCACCCCACAAGAAGGTGACCCTCTTCTCTCCACTGTATGAGAGTGCATCTTGCACAAGTCAAGCCAGACGTAGGCTATTGCTATTACAGTACTGTATACACACAACACAGAACTTCTTGAACTTTTAAATTATACCTTTTTGTACTACAAGTTCCAGAGTGCCCTAGCCAGTATGGCATTAACTATTCCAAGCTCTGACTTTTGGGGGTGTTTTAGCATCTAAAAAAATCCTAACTCAGCTTCAGGTCAAACACACAGTTTGAGAAGTAGGCATTGTAGACTTCCCAGCATAACACTACACGCTATTCCTCACACTAATATTCATATGACTATGTGTTGTGTCAGCCTACTTTGCCGCAAAAGCCCCTTGCCTACCTCTGCCACATCTCAGCTTTGCTGAGAATACAGTTTGCAGGGAAGGGCAAAAATGACGTATTCGTGTGCAGATGTTAACACACCTGAAATTTACCCTTAGAAAGATGAGATCAAAGGAGACTATGTTTGGGTGCAAAGCTTGGAAAAGTTACATTTTTGGATGACAATTCCCAGAGCCTCCCCCCGCCCGCCAGCATGACCAACATATAGATTTCTTTCATAACATACAATATGCTGTTCATGATACTGTCAAAGCAGCACAAAGGACAGCTAGAAGTTGAAAGGAATGGTTCAGGATAGCCTAGGTCTTAACAGATCATTTAAGTTTCACTTTCATAACTGTGCAGTGTACCAGTTTCTGTCCTAATCTGAACTCAGACTTGCAGGTGCTTGCAGTCTTGTCCCAAGTCAACCAGACATGACCAAGCCACTGTTAGATCCCACAAAGCAACACATTTTCTGCCCCCAAGCTACACTGGACCTTTAGTGGGCAAACTGGGGGAGCTTCTCTGCCTGCCTGTAGCTCCTCATTAGCACCAGCTCTCCTGCTTATCTGATTGACACTTCAAGAGCTGCATTGATTCTTAAATTAGGCAGTGTACACTCAGGCAGCAGTGGTCTGAGCCAGTTCCACAGCGCTGGTGAGCTGTTTCTGCACCAGTGGCTTTTCTGGGGTTCAGTTTTTTATCTGTCATATGGAGCTACGAGTTGGATTTTATATTGTTTGAGTTCATGGAGGTAGCTCAGATCTGGCAGCAGGAAATGTTTCCTTGTGCCTCCCTTTCCTTCCCACCATAGTAGAGTTACATAGTACCATTAAAAAAACAAAAACACTGGAGCAATAAAATGGTACCCAGGAGAGAGAAATTCATCTCAGCTTGGTTCCAGTTTAGCCTTTTATATTCTGGTTGTCATAAGCCTTTCTTCGGCTGCTTGTTATTCTACCTCTCCCCCCCCCCCCCCCTTCTCTCTCTCTCTCTCTCTCTCTCTCTCTCTCTCTCTCTCTCACACACACACACACACACACACAGAAATATTGTGGGCATACTAGCTGGGAGTGTAGTTCAAAAATGGTAACTTTTCGGAGCTCTCTGACGCACATTTATATTGCCACTCAGACTTTTTCAGCACAAAGGTTTGAGTAGAGAATCAAGTAGGATTCTTTTTAAACAAAACAAAAAATCCCACACAGAGATGTTATCACTTTATGTCTATACATTTAATTTATTCACTTCCACAAACTATTATTTTCATCTTCAGTGCAGGAAGTGAAAACTGATACAGGGAGCCATAACTGATATTATCCAGAGAGTACTAGTTTATAATTATGCTATTCAGATGAAACGAAGCAGAATACCACAGCCCATCTGTGTTTCTCTAGTGTTCAGAATTTTAGGAGTGAAGGACTGGAGGAGGTGATGGGGGAAAGAAGACTATTTATTTTCAATTGTTAAAAAAAAAATCTCATTAGCTTTGTAAGTGGGTCTGCAAGCCTGGAATCTCTTTTACGTTTATTAGGATAAATTGGTCCTGCTAAGGACAAAGGGATGAACAAGATTACCTTAAACATATCTTCTTGCTGGTATGTGTACAGTTCTATAGCAGCAGAAGCAATTTCCATATTGCTTGCTTATCCAAGGCAAGGGGGCTGGCAAAGAATTAGGCAAAAGTCCATCATTCTTTACTGCAGGGCCCCCTCCTCCCCCAGCTTCTGCTGTCTCCATCTTGCTTCAGTTGCATCTTTGCAACTGAACTCAGCAGGGAACTCAACAAACTTCAAAGTCCTGTTCCCTGCACTGCTTATCCACACAGCTTTTCTGCTTTTCCTGGCTCAGCCAGGCCAAGTGAGCCCAAGCTGACTCATTCTTGAGGAAGCTTCCTGAAGTTCACTAGCTTCAGCTACATTCATGCCAAGGATGCCAAATGGATTACAGAGCAAATGTTCAACAGAAGGCAGAAGATGCAGAAGGTCAGGATGAGGTGGGATTGTGTCGCCTTGTGTCCACTGACCCTGCCCTATAGATGCATTCAAGCACAGACCTGAAAGAGCCAATGTATGGCAAAGATTAATGCCGAGAAGGACAAAGCCTTTACAGCGACTCTATTTGCATGCACATGAACCCTTTCATGCATTCAGCTGAGAACCTGTGCAGGGCAGGAATAGTAAGTGTAAGCAGATGCAATTCCAATCTCTCTTCTGTACATTTATTAAATAGAATGTGTGAAAGAATCTCAGTTGGTTTCTGCTTATGCCCAAAATCATATTGGACAAATTGGGGCCATAAGTAGGACTTTATCTACCTCCCCACCCTGCACCATGATTTAGGTCCTGCTGGTGAGATCCAGCCAGTTCAGGCATAGCACAGCAAAGGTATCTCCCAACATGATATCACTGTTCAAAGTGTGTATGGAAAGCTTGGAGGAAGGCACTGTTTGTATAAACCAGCTAAACTCTGGGGCAGAGTGAGTCACAACTTTGTAGCAATTGCAAACGCTGGGGCAGGAAAGGGAAGATGTTGCTTGCTAACCAGTATGGGGAAGCTGCATGAAAGAAACAAGAGCAGCAAGAAGCATGTCTGGACTCAATGTAATCTTCCCACCTGCAATCAAGAAAACAGAATCAGTCAAGTCCAGGCCTAGAGCAGGAATGTGAAAAAGTATTACAGTTGAAATCATTTTATTTATGTATGCCATTTATAGTCTTGTATTATCCTTTGTTCCTATCACGTTGTGAGAATTTTAGTTCCAGCATGGAAACTGAGAAGTGTTTTCTATATTAATTTCTCCTAATGCATATATTTATTTTCCAATGCATATTTTCCCCATTAATCAAAATATGTTGCTGAAATTTTTAAATTTTTTAGCTGTTCAGAGTTTTGCCTTGCAGTGAATCTCAGAAGGTAAAAATTGGATGCTTTTGTCAAACAGTGAAACTATATCTGTAGAGAGATAGCCTTCATAGACACCTTCAAAAGCCTGCAAACTCCCCTCCTCCAGCCCTGGTGAGAGAAACAAAATGAAAGCAAAGGGGTGGAATCTGTGTGACAAAGCTCCTGCCTTACATTCATAAGATTCAAGGTTCAATCTCTGACCTTTCCTGGTAATACTGTAGAACATCCCACTCTGAAACCACGGAGAGATGCTGCCAATGAATGCAGACAGTACTGAGCTAAACAGATCAATGGTCTGGCTCAAAGGTCAACCACTTTCCTATGAGAGGTTGAATGCCCCTTAATAGGGAAGAACTGTGGCTTAAAGGATTCACACACAACCTCAATGAATTAAATGCAGAAGAAGGCTAAATGACTGTTATCTCTAAATAACTAATTAAATATAAAATTACTTATAACTTTCCTATGTTGTCCATGACTTTTTCTCCTTCTTTTAGTTAGTTTGTTGTAGTCATTTCTAACTTCTGGTGACCTTAAGGTAAACCTATCATGGAGTTTTCTTGGCAAGATTTGTTCAGAGAGGGCTTGCCATTGCCTTCTTCTGAGGCTGAGAGAGTGTAACTTGCCCAAAGTCACCCAGTGGGTTTCCATGGCCAAGCTGGGATTTTTATCCTGATCTCCAGAGTCCAACACTCAAACCACTACACCACACTGGCTCGCTTTTGTTTAGCTATGGCTTATTTATTCATAATATTTAGAAATCCTGCTTCCTCTGCCCAAACACACCCCAAGGCTATGTAGAAACTTTTCTCACTCCTTCAGGAGTGATGGATGCCAGTACATGTATCCATCCGCACACCACTCTCACTGTCTCAAAGATGTCAGCCAGCCAACATCTCATGTTCAGAAAGAGAAGCTCTGGAAAGAATGATTCCATAGGGAATCTGTGAACTGAATGTGGATCTGTATGAATTCAAGGGCACCTTTGCACACATCCTCCTGTTTATTATATGTGGGAATCTCCACTGTGCAAAACAAATACAGGAAGGGATGATCAATAAAGTAGGCAAGTTTGTTTAAGGCAAGAGATTCCCCCTGTGCTCAGAATCGAAAAGTTATTTTTGGACTGCATTTACCAGAACCCCTACTCAAGCTCTGGCTAAAATCCCCTCAGCAGCGTTGAGGTCATCAGAGACCTGCTCACAATTTGTGAACATGGCCCTCCTTGCCTTGATTCTGTCAATTGCCTGGTGACACTTCCCTTATCCCCACAGTCCAGAAACTTGTCATGGAGTGCACAGTGACACCTAAGACTGGACCTTGTTGTTGTTATGTCCCTTGGGCTGAGAGGGATCTCCATGACTGAGCAGGGAATCCCTGTGGTTTCCATAACCAAGCAGGGAATCAAAGCTCAAACTACTACACCACACTGGCTGATGAGTCAGTCCTAACAGTCCCCAAATCCCCAGGTTGAAATGAAATCTACAATCACCATCTCTGCTCATGGATTCTGAAGATGAAAGTCCCAAATTCCACTTCTGTTAGGGCCTAACAGAACACAAACACAGGTCCACATTTTACCACAGTTGCTTCCTCCGTCTGCCCTAAGTTAAGTTTCTAGGTCTGGGGGAAGAGGGCAGTGGCCATGGCAGGAGCTTTTGCTAGTGCTTGCAATCAGCTGACTACAAAGACCTCAAGCATTCATTTGGAAGCCCCACAACCATTTGACTCCTCTCAAATGCAAGCATCAGGGTGAGCATGCTCCCCTAGGAGAAACAGCCTTTTGCCCTGGGTGCTGGCCCTGAAACTTCCTATCAGGTCATTCAAGTTTCATTTCTTCACCTTTATCAGGATTTCACTTGGGTGCCTGATGAGAATATTTCAAGAGCTGGCAATGTACCAGCATATTGGATTTTCAAGGTCTAGCTGGTTGGCTTTCTCCTTTCAGTTCTTATGTTAGCTTTCCCTCCTGATCAGTTTTTAAATCTGTTTATCCTATATTCACTTTAAAAAATGAAGGCAAAATATAGACACATTTTACTACATAATACATTTCTCTCTCTCTCTCTCTCTCTCTCTCTCACACACACACACACACACACACACTAACTTATTCTGTTTAGGATTACATGTTCACAGCTACTATCTGGAGAGCCCAATGATGTGGCTTTGCTCTGATTTGTCAGTTAACTGGAGCATGGTGACCTTTCCTTCAACAAACAAGAAGTGCTAGCTACCCTGTGACATCCTGCTCAAAGAGGAGAGGTGACTAAGTAGCATCACAGTGCATGATCTACCCTCAGAGATGCTTAAGGCATTCAGAAAGTAGTCAGATATCTTCGGACATAATGCTTGTCTATACATTTTCTTAATCTCCACAGCAGACAGCCTGTGTTGCTATATTCACAAGAAATGGCCTCAGTGCACTCCCATTCATGGATACTCTCCCATTAATCTGACCCTGGTGCAAGGCAGGGGTGTCCCTAAGAGAGTGCAGGGAGATGCGGCCTGCACCAGGTGACACCCTAAAGGGGGATGACACCAATGCTCCCCAAACATGCCTTAGTTTTAGCAGAAACAGGCTGTGGCATTCACCTGCATCCCTTTAAAATGCTAAAGAGATGGTGTGGGTGGGGCTAGGCTCAGTGGGATAAGAAACAAGAGTCCTTACCAAATTTACCAAATATCTTACCAAATGAAACAATGTACATGTAAATACATTTAGGCTGTGCATATGATACTATAATTTAAAGGTACATTTTTAATTTTTCTAGTTCTTTATGACACAACTATGACCATTACAGTGATACACAGGAATTACTATTTATGAATAATATTTAGTACAAAAATATTACTGAGGATTCTGTATGGTGTGGTATGGAAGGAGGTCACCATGGGTTAGAGCACCAGGTGATGCCAACCCTAGTGATGCCACTGATGCAAGTGCTTAAAGTCTTTCACATACTTGTTTTCTTGAACCTGATTATTTATGTTCTCTTACCTTAGGACATGAAACTCTAATGTGAAGGAGCTGGATCAATCTTTTCCCAAAGAGCTTTGCAAGTTTAACTGAAATTTCTTCCTCCAAGTTTTTCCCCAGAAGAAGCTACGTACATCAGTTTCATAAAAATCAGGAATGAGGAACCCTTGGCCCTCTACATATCGATGATGGATTATAACTCCCATCATCTTAGACCAAATGCTGGGGCTAATGGGCGGTGAACAACATATGGATAGCCACAGGTTCCGTACCTTTGTTGTGAATTATTTCAGTCCGAAACAGGAAAGAAATTAGTAAAATGGTTTAGAGGGTACTATTAGGACATTTCCATCGGAATTATTTCACAAGGCTCAAAAAGTGGAATAGGAGTAAAACAGTAGCATCTATGGTAGAATCATATCAGATAACATTGTGACTTATCTGTAGCTGTTCTGTAGTCCACCTGTGACTGACTATGGTGCATCTTTTCACTGATTGCCAAAGCCTGTCAGTAGTTGCCAATCATGCTGCTGTTGCATTAGCCTTTCCATGAGATATTGTATATACTCGTGTATAAGTTGACCTCATGTATAAGCCAAGGGCAAGTTTTGGGGGCAAAATCGTGGATTTGGATATGACCCTTGGATAAGTCGAGGGTCAAACTCAAGGGCATGTAACAAAGGATCTAAATGGAGGGAGGAAATACCACTTTGCTCCCTCCTTCTCCCTCTCTGGACCTCTCCCAAGGGTCACAGTCTGGACATGCAAAATGTCGACACAAACCTCCAATTTCCCTCCCTTCCCCACAACCTTCCCCAGGGCTGATGGCTTGCAAAAAAAAAGGGAGGGACACAGACCTTCGATTTCCCTCCTACCCCCACAACTTTCCCCAAGGCTGATAGTTTGCAAAAAAGGGAACAGAGACCTCCAATTTCTCTCCTCTCTCTCCCCCTCCCTTTTCCACAGCTCATGGAGAAGTATTACCATATTGACCCTATATACATATACCTAGGATTTTGGAGCCCATTTTTGAGTTTAAATTTTTCAACGTATAGACGAGTATATATGGTGAATTTCCAGCTGCAGTTTCAGGACTGGGCAGTGACGTCACATAGTCACAATCTCCTCCTCTCTTCCTCTCCCCTCTCCCTCTTGCTAGCCCTGAGTAGTCTGCTTTTCTTCTTCATACATTTCCCCTTCTTTTCTTACCCCTTCCCACTAAATCACATTGCTGTAGTTACTAAATTGTGTTTGAAAGAATAATTAAAATTAAAAAAAACCCTGAATGGCATGCTGGGGTAGAGCAGTAGGGCAGGTTAAGGAGTATGGAAGAGAGTATGCAGGACCGCTGATGGCAATAAGCCCCAATCCCACAACTGAAGACATGTGCAATAAGCACTACTCCCAAGCTAATATGAATCCTGTTCCTTTCATTAACGTGATTGCAATGAGAATAGGTCTTGTGTGATAATCCCCCATGACTGAGCTATCTCATCACATTACTCTTCCAACACATGTTAAATTGCTAAGCAGATAGACACGCAGAGTATTTTTCTTTCAGTTGCCATATTCCATTTGCCTACTTAATTTATTTGGTGATTTTTTTTCTAATCCTGGTTTTCAATTAATTTCTCAAATCTAAGAATAAGATTCAGAACACAGATATATAAGATATACATCAAATCACCAAAGGGAAAACACTAGTGGAATCAGCCAAATGTTAACAAAAGGAAGAAAAAGAAACCTTGTCATTCAGGTTAGAAACCAAACTTCAAAAGCATAATCTTAATAGCCCATCTAATAGACTAAGCTCTCAAACTGGGTGAATCTCAGGCAGAAATCAATTCCATAAATAGGAAGCATTGCAAGGCATTAACTATTAACTGTTAAAATTAGCATGCTTCTAAAAGAGGCAACATCTGTAGCCAAAACGAATTACTACATCTCAGCAACTGGAAAGCTTCCTACAAAAGATGACATTTCCTCAGGTGTCCTGGTTCCTGGTCCTATGTGGTTTCCTCAGAGGTAAGATGTATTACCTGGATTAAAAGTAGTTTGTCAAGAGCAGGGGCAACTATGGTAAGCTTTCTCTTTTACATGATATTATATGACTGGCATATCAGCCAAAACTAGGGAAAATTATTCTAGATCATTGTCTCCCTCTAGCTGCCCTGGGCTGGTCCCCAAGGAACCTCTTCCTCCTACAAAGACCTCTTGCTGCTGCTGCCGCTCTGTGGAAAATATTTAGACATCAGGAAGAGAACCAGTCTAGCACCACTCCATAGCTATGAACCTCCACTTTCAAAGAATATGGCGTCATGCAGACAGGCAGCTTGGAGTGGCCTGAGGCAGCTTCAGCCCCAGTCACATACACACCCCGACCAGCATGGCACTGTGTTGACTGCACAGTTTAGTCCCAATCCAGGCCACTGCCACAGTCCTGAATGGAAAGCCAACAAAGAGTGGACTTTCCCCCACTCCTTTGCTGGCCAGCTTTCCCTGGCCAGGCGTGCTCTACATGTGGCTTCAAGACACTCTGGGGACATGCTGGAACCCACTCCTTCCTACCTATCTATTTCGGGCCCACGACTCATCTAGGAAAAGGCAAGATACAGTATTGCTGTTCCAACTTCATGCTTAATCCAATTTTAGCTTATCTGGAAGTTTCAGGGTATTCAACCTATCTGTCCTGTTACCAATGTTTAGCACATATTCAAGCACAAATTGCCACCCCTGGTTAAGATGATAAGGAGAAACGAAGCTGTCATCTGCTTAGTCATGGCAACCTACCCCCCCCCCCCCCAAACTCTGGAAGATCTGTTTTTTTGTCTTTTGTTTGAAAGAAAATAAGCAAGTTCCCAGGGATCCAAGAGTCATATTAAGACACACAAAATATGTTGGATGGGAAGAGGAGACACACAAGCTACCTTGGCAAATAACCTTCAGCATATCTGCATCATAAGGTTTAAGCTATAGCTACTGGGGACAAGAAATGTGTCTGTTTTTGAAGGAAAGTATACATTCCTAGTGACCTGTCAAGAACACTAATAGGACATAATGGTGTATAGTGGGGTTTGGGATTGAGTGGAGCAGGAGAGACACAGAAGAGTTTCCCATATCTTCTTTTTTTGCCCTTTTGGAAGAGTGGGGCAATGTTTGCTCCAGTCCTTTGGCACCTCAACCATTCTCCAAGATTTCTAAGAAAATGATGGCAAGTGGTTCAGAGAGTATATCTGAGATGTAGTTCTGGCCAAGCAGATAGGAACACATTTAAGTTAACTAGGTATTCTTCATCTAACTCCTTATCAATCTTGATTTGCAATCTGGATCCCTTGCCAAGGTCTTTGCTGATGCATGGGAGGACACAGTTTGCTTTTTTGTGGGAAACTGAAACAAAATAGGTGCTGAGCAGGTTTTAGCATTTTACCAACCTTACTGAGCCTGGTTGGTATTAATCCTTCTTAGTCTACTTTTGCATCATTCTAAGAGGCATGGTTTCAGCACCTTACAGTAGTATTGTTGCCTGGCACACCTTCATTTCAACCTTTCTGGTGGGTACATTTTCATCACATTTCATAGTTAGTTAGCTTGTAATTTATCTTTCTAGATATAGTTAAACAGCTAGCTCTCTTTAAAATTAAACATTTGTACAATAGCATTAAATGAAAATGCATTAAAAGGCTACTTACATAATTGTTTGGAAACAGAACAGAAATATTTTTCTGGACCTCAACATTTCAACATTTTTCTTCTTCATTAAATACCTCTGATCTATTTTCTTTTGATCAAAAGCAAATGCTATACTCTACTGGGTTGGCTGGACATTTTATGGACGGTAATCAGAATCACATTTAAACAAATGAACACTTTCGCATTAAGGGGTGGGGATGACACATACTAGAAACAGTCAGATTCAAGCCTCCTCAGTTCTAGATCTCCCTCTTGGCAGATTTTCCTTTCTCTGTCATTTTCAGCATCATGCCAGCCTATGTGCAACCTGCAGGCCTCATCAGTAACAGTCTCATGTCTTTATTCCATAAATTGTTAATGGTATCCTCCAGCTTTAGCTTTCATGCTGGCCCTTTTCTGGACAAGGTTTTCTGATAGCTGAGGTACCCATTACCATTTAACTGAAGGTACACTGCCTTGCATAATTGATGCCACACTGGGCACCTTTTAAATAATTAATATGTGGCCAATTGATTTTGCCAAATAAAGTTTTAGCATTAAACATTATCCTTATGTTCAACATGATCCTACTTGTCTTTTCCCTCTTCTTCCCTCTTGGATAAGTATCAAAACAGAGGAAATATGCATAGTCCATTATTTGCTCTCTCAATGCTTTCTTGAAATTGTAAAAAAGGAATGTGCTGCTCAGTATCTCCTCCCCCCACTCTGCTATTTTTCTCATTGGCATTTCCACTCCCTCAAGCTGTTTTTAATCAAGCCTTGAGGGGAAACAATAGGCAAAATAGGTTTGGATTCAAACTCAGGACCTTATTGCATTTTTAAATAAACTGACTTACCACTTCCGTTTTAAAGTCGAATGCAGGATGTAGCCGGGCATTATCACACAGAAAATGCCGCCAATGCCACCATCTGGCTGCACTCCACCTAAAACCCAGCTAAAACCTGCCCTCAGATGGACTTCCCGACTTTGAAAATCGGCTAACTGAGTCAACTTATTTAAAAATGCAATAAGCTCCTCAGTCACACATAGAATACATCCACACCACTGAAATCAAAGGAACAAGGTTGCTACTAACCTAGGTTCTACTGTTCACTTGCTAAGATGCCAAAAAATCTGTATCTAACCGAGACGTAGCCATCTCCCCCCCCCCCATTTCCCTGCAACTAGGAGGGATAATTTTTTTTTAAAAAAAAAAAGGGTGGTGAGAAAAGATCGGTCTCCCGTCTCATGCTGCCATTTGTTTGTTCAAAAGTAGAAACCAGCAGCAAGTTAACAAGAGACAAAAATAAATAATAATAATAATAATAATAATAATAATAATAATAATAATAAATAAACCAGAGACTTTTATCTTATCTTGTATCGCTTCTGTTTTCAACCTCAGCACACTGTGACACTGCAGCTTGAAAAGTGAGTCTGCTATCTCCTTTTAGAGCCTCCATTTCACTTCTGGAAAATCCTATTTGCATTCTTCATTCTGTTTCTATTGCAGCCATCAGATTACAAGTGCCTACTAGTAAAACCTAATTAATGTAAGAAGAGAAATAAGAAAAGGGTTTGTAGGAATTGGTCAATTGCAGAATGATTAGGGAGTGTGGCCTGCTCTCACATGGAACATATGCAAGCTTCTTGGGCTAAATTAACCTGCCTGACCGATTTGTTGCAAATCTTCTACATCTTCTCTCATTTCGGAAAAGCAGCATACAAATCTTAGTGGGTTGTCGACAGTCCTGGACCCCCTAAATCCCCAAAGAGCTTTTCTTTCCAAATCTTTTATCTATAATTGCACAAATAATAAAATGTTTCCCCCAACCTTTCAAAACTCGCTAAGCCAGATAGAGTTATTTTGCTGTAATTGAAAAACTAAGCATTTCCTTTACTTTTTTTAAACATACCTACATTCCTAATTTCTACATACTCTTACAAAATATATCATTAATACTCATAAATACATCCAAATTGAACAATGACAATAAAAAAGAAATGCATGATAATAAATCTTCACTTTCTACTTTCTTTTAATGGATAAAATAAAATAAATTAGAGGCTATAATGTCATAGACATTGGTGCCACTAGAACTGGAGTATGGGATAAAGTCTAGAGTCCTACAAGCTCAGGGTGTTCCCACAGGGGGCTGTCTCCCCCTCTCAAAGTAGCAAGTGATAGTCACAATAAACAGGTATAATCAATATTTAGGCAAGTATAAGCATATCATGGCCTGCCATGACTGGCACTGCCCACCACAGTTTTTTTTCTTAACTTTCAACGTGTTGTGTAGTAACGGGGCAGGCAGCCAGGATGTGCAGTTGCTTATTCTTTTTATTTTAAAAATATATGGGCCTAAATCCAGTGGTTACTCTCTGCTGGTATTAAATCTGCGGAATCAGTGCAGCTCATGTCAATGTCAATCTGCCCAATTCTGATTCAGTGGGTCAGCTATAGTTGGGGCTAACCACTGGATTTTTTCCCCACAACAAAGTGGTACTTATTGACAAATAAGTGTGTTTAGTGTTGTGGCAGGAGAAGCAAACCCACCCACCCCTGCCCCTATTTTTAATGTAATATAGCAATAGCTGTAAAGCACTGAGGTGAAAAGTACAATGGTACAAAAGTAAAGCTGCTCTTACTCAGTTTTGCACTATTCTTGTTTTGTACCATTCTTTTTTAATCACTCTGTACAGTGTGTTACCTAACTTCATCAGACCATGAAGTCCAGTGTCTAAAATGGCTTTCCTGCACTACTGCCTGTGGCCCCTGCAAGTCTTTTGCCTTGGGAGCAAAGGATTTTGGAGAACTCAGCAGGTGGAGTTGGGGATAGAAGGCTGCATCCTCACTGCAGAAATAATCTGGTCTGCTCTGGTGCCACAACAAGCTACAGTTCACAGAATTCCATAGCATGGAGCTATGGCAGTTAAAATGGTGTCCAACCGGATTATTTCTGCAGTGAGGATGGAGCCAAAGTCCACCCTAGGTAGGGTTGCCATAAGTCAGGAGCTCCAAACCAGGACAAATGTAGGACAAATGTAGGGTAACATTTTCAAATGTAGGACACATTTTTAAAAAATGGAGGACACACAAAAAATTTGAGGATTTTTTTAAAATGTTAATATAAATGCATGTTTTTTAGGCATGATCAAAATGGAGGACATTTTGGCATTATTCCTAGACAGATGGCAGAAACGTATTTGCCCTCGGGTTCAACTGTACTTCTCAGAAGTGTGTACTTGGTCAAGGGACTGTGGTTTTTCTTCACTGCGCATGAGTTTGTAAAAATCAAAGCAAGTTACATTGGCCGTGCCTCAGAGGCTTGTTGATATCAATATCACCACCGCCATCATCATCATCACTATAATTGTCCAAGAAAGGCAGACTTGTTAGCGTTCAAAGTGCCATAAATACACAGAAAATGCACTTGCATATATTTAATAATAAAAAATAATGGGGAAAAATAAAAAAACAAGGCAGGGGTGTATATATTTAATAATAAAAATTAATGTAATAAAATAAAAAACAAGCAATAATAAAAATTAATAAAATAAAATAAAAACAAGCAATAATAAAAATTAATGAAATAAAATAAAATAAGTATTTTATATTTTTAAAAATAATTTAAAAACCCCAAAAAACCAAGGCAGACCTAATGGCCACTGACTCAGCTTTCCTCCTCCTCCTCCTCCTCCTCCTCTGGCCCAATTCTGCCCTGGCCTTCAGGCACCCTTCCTCCGGCTCCTTCCTCCTCCTCCTCCTCCTGCTCCCCCCTCCTCCTCCTTAGGCTGGCTGGCGCGCGTGTGCGGAGGGAAGCGGGGCAGGTGCACGCGCGCAGAGGGAAGCAGGGCAGGCGTGCACGCTGCCGCTGGCCCCTGCTGAGGCCTGGGCGGCGTGCGCCGAGGAGCTCGTCCTCTTTGGCCAGCTGGCCAATGGCTGGCTGGCCAAAGCAAGGGATGAGCTCCTGTTTTGGAGCCCTGCGCGCGCACGCAGGTGGGCAAGCCCTGACGCGGTGGCAGCGGCACTTCTGCCGCCGAGGAGGAGGAGGAAGGCGGAACCGGAGGAGGAGGTGGGTTGGCGCCGCAGCCAGCCACATTAGCGGCAGCGGCTATGGCCGCAGGAAGAGCGAACCCGAACCGGGAACAAGGCATGGGGCGCCCCAAACCGGACTGGGACCGGGAGGGGCCCCCCAAAAGCGGGATTGTCACGGGGGCCGCCGGGTTATGGCATCCCTAACCCTAGGAAACCTCCTCACAGTGGTAACAAAAAGTTCTGGTACTACTATTCCAAAGGCAGAAGTCTAAAATTGTGCTTTTTATCACTAAAGAATCAAGTGGCAGTTATAGAAAAAATACAGTCCTTTATCTAAAAAGCTAGCTTTTGATTCCAAACTCTCTGTGTCCCTCCTGTTCCATCTCTCTGTGCTGAATCACTCTCTGTCAGCTATGTGCTTTCCTTTTGGGTCGCTACGTTTTTCTTCCAGTTTCCTGTCCTACCCCTCCCACTTAGGGATCTTTCAAATGGGGCTAATGCATCAGGAGGTTGTGGGTTCTGATGCTGCAATTCTCTGTTTTGTTTTTTAAAATATCCAAATGATACTTCTATTGATATAGCAGCTATATCATTTTATGACAACTCCTGGCATGAGTTAGAACATTTAATTCCCACATTTGAATGGGCTTCTTTTTAATTCTGAGACATGCCAAGATAAAAAGTCTCCTTCTCTTCTCCTCGTTGTTCTTCACTTCTCCTTGTTTCTTCCCCTACCTTGGAGATAAAGTGCTATTGTGCATTATATATCTAAGAAAACAAATTTTTAACCAGAAGAGAAAATTTACTTGGGAAAAAAACCCAAGGGGGTCTATTGCAAGAATCTTTGTCTCCTTCTCTCCTCCTCCTTTCTTTTTGTTTTTTGTTTTAATTTAATCTAGTAAAATGCCCAAGGCAGTCCATAAATTCACAAGATAAAGAATTAAAAGGGATCATGAGATGGCAGATAAATGCCCAAAACCAGAGTCAAAAACTCTCAACAGTTTGGAAAGCAAAATGTCGGCGAAAAGAGAAAATTCTATGAAAACTATCAACGATCCATCAGGACGGGGGCATAGCAGGCCTCTCTCAGAAATGAACTGCACCATCTGGGCCCAACTCCACAGAAGGCTTTCTCCCTTCCTTGTTAGGAAAAACTTCCTGATAGTGAGAGCTATTCAGTAGTGGAATAGTGTGGTGGCTTTGCTTTGTTTGGACATTTTTCAACTGAGGCTGGATAGCCATCTGTTGGAAGTGCTTTGATTGTGTCTTGGCTGGGGGTTGGACTGCATGGCCTTTGTGTTCTCTTTCAACTCTATGATTCTGTGAAACATAGATTGGATGCTGTCAGAACATGAAGGAAATGCTTTCTATCGTAATAAGTGAACGGGCTTACATTGGAAGACTTTGAACTGGACTCCAAAACAAACCAGAAGCCAGTGAAGCTCTTGCAGACAGTTCTACATCTATCTAAACCTCATCAGTCACATACTTGCAACAAAGTCTAATTATTCATGTGGTCTTCATTTTCACCTGGGGCATAGTTCAGCCCTTTTCACATCTCAAATAAGGAAAGAAATATATTACAAATATATTACAATCCAGTTTAAATGGGGGTGGGGGGAGAGACGAGGACAGAGGCGACCTGGGAAACTATCACAAGAATTAATATTGCTATGATATGCTGAGCTTATAAGGAAATGGGAGAAGGAAAGGTCTGTACTACCTCTGTTGCCTTTGATAGAGGCGACCAGGCTTGAGGGCAGAATTTGGTTGCATTCCCTTGCCGGGTGTACAAGGAGTGCCCGGAGCAGCAGAACATCTGGACCAGACGATGAGTGCTGTGAGTTTGATTGCTAGCAGAAACCAACAGTGTATGATGAAGGTGACCTGCACACTTGTCCTATTAAATCTTTCAGGTCCTTAGGGTGTTTTCATTATACAAAGGAATTAAAATAGGTTCTTGATACTTGATGGGCAGCTTCACATGCATCAAAAAATTAACAATTGAATTAACTCTTTCTTTCTTAAATTATCTTCATCTCTGGCAGCCTGAAAAGGACATTTGATAATACAGGCACTCAGAAGGGTTCTTCAGAGCAGAGAAAAGCAGTTTGTACACTTAAACAGCACGTAAATAAACAATAATGCATGTTTGTGTGTATATGTGGAAGGGGTAGCAAACACACACACATGTGTAGAGAGAGATGGAAAAACTGAAAGACATGAGAAGGAGAGCTGCAAGAGCACAGTTAATTCTTCATGCATTTTAAAACTTGAATATTTCTTTTTACAGTTACTGTTTATCAAAATGCTACTACTTCCATAAAGGGTCAGTGATGGGATGCTGCTGCAGAAGTGGGAGATGTGCATTGCTCCCCCACATAATAATGCTTCCTCCCATAAAATTTTCCTTCAGCCCCCTTATTTCTAGCATTACAGTAACTTAAAACTTCAGTTAAGCATTTAGAAATACAGTGTAAACATGCAAAGGAAAGGAGCATGCTCTAGGTGTGAAAATTTTTCAGTATCTCATTCTCTGCCATGTTAGAAATTTGAGGATTGAAGGAAAATTTAATTTGAGAGCCAGAATTCTTATGTGGGGGCTACACTCTCACTTTGCCACCACTCCTCCCCTCCCATAGCTATAATGGTGCAGTACCTTCAAAGCTACTGATCCGATCTACTGTTTGTTATTAACTCCCTTGAGTTGACCTCAACTCATGGCAGCCCTGTGGATATGCAGCTTCCAAGATTCCCTGTCTAGGTTGTTGGCCTTGCAAAATTTTATCAGTTTCTGTTTTGCTTCATTTTTTATTCCTAATAATAATAATAATAATAATAATAATAATAATAATGTGGAACTTTCAAATGTTTTTTGTTCTTCTTTACTGCCTACTTTAGCTTTCTAGTCACCTATGATTAGTTCAAAGTCTTCTGTGGGGTTGTTGTCAATTTCTTCCCGGTCTCTTTCATAGAATTTCTCAATTGCTTCTTTCTTTGCCTTTGTGGTTGGTACATATACATTACTTGGATTATGGTAATGTTTATAGGTTTTCCTGGGCTGTCTGGGTCACAACGGTTTGAGGTGGCAGTAGCCACAAATATCTGCATCAATGTGAGTGGGATGGTGACAGCTGTATATTTCTGGTGTTGTGGAGGGGCTGGGGAAGATGCCCTAGTGCCTCTGTGCCCCTCTGCTGTCTTCTTTGCCTACCTCTGGACTGTGATAGTTTGAGGCATCAGCAGCCAAGTGTGTCTATTGTACCTGCGCTAAATATTTAGAGGAGAGGCTGGAGACCAGTATGATGGTCCTGAGGCCTGGCACAATGAGTCAAGAGAATCAGGTGGCAATGGAGATCCTGGGCATGTGAGTGTAGAGGAGTCAGAAATAGCTCTGATGTGGGATGGCTTGGGCAAGTGGGGTTACTTCCAGACATAAGGAACATCATGGCAGAAAGCACAAGGATGGGAGTAGATAATACTGAACAATATTACAGAAGGTGAGCTGCTGAAAAATAAGAATGATAAGAATTGGTGGTGGGGGGTGGAGGTAAACCATGGTTAAAATTAAATCCACATGGGAAGTTAAGGGCTTTGCACACTGGCCATAAAGGCCAACCTGGGGCCAGAGATGGGTCATGGCATCCACATGACACACACCCCAACTCCGCCCCCAGGGTGGCATGATGCTGTGCACCACTCCACACAGAGTGAGGCATCATGGCACTCCTCTGGCACTGCGCCCACATGACGCAGTGCCAAAGGAGCACCTTAAAGCCACTGCACTGCAGCTATCATGCCCTTTCCAGGGTGCAAAAAGGAGCCACTTTTTGTGGGTCCTTTTTGCACCCTGGAAAGGCTGGATCAGGGCCACAGCATGCGGTTGCTGCAGCCTTGATCCAGCACAGCTGGAGGCAGCTGCAGGGTACCCCTTAGGGGAAGTCTGCACAGCAGTCTGCATTCATCTAAATGCAAAACTGGATGAGGTCCCATTGACACAATTAGCAGTTAATGGCTTTCTGAAAGTAAGAAATGTTGTGCACATAGGGAAGGTAATCCAGATAATGTTTAGATTCAGAAATAAAAGGTTAAAGATCTTCTACTACCATATTTTGATCTTAAGTAGATCCCCACTACCACCTTTAAGGTGTTAATGTAACTGACAGCTGCATGAATGGTATCTTCTCTGGTTTGGCACAAAGGTTTTCCTTGTGATGCTAACTATGCAGTATGACTGCATGCTCTGTAATACTAATTCTTGGCTCAGTGCTGTGACATAAGTATCAAAAATTCAAACTGTACAACCCTGTGATAACAATGTGTAATAATGATGTGGAAAAGATTTGACATGTTTGACATTCTTGGAGTATTGCCAGTTTGTTTTTCATAAGCCAACATTCATTGTCAGCAAAGACTAATCTGTAATAGCTGGGATATTAACACTAAAATTAATGTTTTGTCTGACATTGAGCATTTGTGCTAAAACCCAGAGTTGAACCTCTAGCACTTCGATTTGGGGTTTACTATGCTTTAAAGAGTGTGAATGCAATATGACTCTGCCAGCTTAGTGGGAAAAGAAAGCCAATGCTGCTAGAACTGCTACTAATGTGTTATTCATTTGAAATGGGTTTTAGTGTGGGTTTGGTATCTGAAATTTCAACTGTTTTTGATTATAAAAGGAGGGTTGACTGTAATTAGGGTTGCCATAACCCGGTGGGAGGTGTGACTCCCCCGCTTTCTAGGGGGCGTTCCCGGTCTCGTCACGCCCTCGGGTGGCTGCCCAGCTCCTGGCCCTGCTGCATCTCTATATTGTGATGAGCGCAACAGCCAGGGCTGGAGCTGGCAGGGGAGGGCTCTGCTGCTCTGCCTTGCCCCTATTGGCCAGCCCTCCCAAGGGGCAGGCTTAGTCAGGCAGGGCAACAAGGTGCCAGGAGGAGGAGCAGGGCCAGGCAATTCGTCAGCAGCAGTGGCCCCCGCCCATCCAGGCAGGCTTCTGGGAGGGGGAGGAAAGGGCCCTGGTCTCTGGGGCAGCCCAGCCTGGGGAAGGAAAGGGCCCTTTCCTGGAACCCCTGCCCCCCAGCCCTCCTCCTCCTCCTGCTCTTGCAAGGAAGGGGCTCTGAAGAGCCGGGAGAGCTGCCTCACTAAAGGGAGGGGCGCCTCAGGGACCCAGCCATCGGAGAGGAAGAGGAGGAAGATGTCAGGGATGATGGGAGTTGTAGCTCTTCACCTCTGGCTCTAACTCACCACCTTGTTAGGCAGCGGTGCTGACCAGCTTTGGTCAGTGGTTAATGCTTTTCTTCCAAAGCAGCAGAGTTTCAGAGAATAGGCTGAAGACCCTGACAAACTCTCCAAGCCTTCTCACTCTTCTTCCTCAGAAGTCTCCAAACTTCTCCAGGATTCTGCTGGCTCTTGTATCTTCACTCAAGACACCAGACAACTCAGTAGTCTTATATAAAAGATCTACTTTATTCTACTATATACAAAATACTATATGCCTCTACAATCTCCAATAACTCCACTCTACTCCAATCTACTCCACAAAACACATTGGCAAACATAGCAATTATTATAGCCATTGTTAAACACCACCCACTTAGTCAGTTTCCACCCAGTGGGCGTGTACACTCATTTTGATTGGCTCACATAGTTCAACCCATACTTAAGAATTTCATCATTTCACCTTGTACACTTAATGAATCTCAGGTGTTTCCAATTGTGCATTCTATAATTCTGTCCTTGGCATTCAAGCCTTCTTAGCTTTTTCACCTGTGTGGCTTCTTAATTGCTCTTGCTTAGTCATCGTGACTTTCACATACATGTTTTATTTCTTCTACTGTATATCCCATGTTGCATTTTCCTTAACAGAAGAGCCTCGGGAAGACTCAGAAGAGGAGGAAGGGGCTGGCACCCGGGAGAGGCAAGAGGGCACCTTCCAGGCCCCTCCTGGGCCCCAGGATCCCCCCAGGATCGCCCCCGTCAGATATTGGAAGCCCCCTCCCCAAGGTCCCCCAAACACACACCCCTCTCCTTTCTAACCCTCTCTCTGACTCCCTCTCCCTCTGTTACCCCACTTTAACTGAGCCCTCTCTAACCCCCTTCTATCTACCACCTTCTCTCCATCTAAACTCCCCTCCAACCCCTCTCTATCTACTCCCCCCTCTCTCTAACCCAGTGATCCCCAAACTGTGCTCGTTAAGTAATTTTGGACTTCAGCTCCCAGAATCTCAGACTATTGAGTAACATGTCTGAGGCTTCTGGGAGTTGATGTCCAAAATCTCTTAAAGGACACAGTTTGGGAACCACTGCGTCTAACCCCCTTATATAATAATAATAATAATAATAATAATAATAATAATAATAATAACAACAACAACAACAGGATTTATTTATATACCGCCCAATCACTGGGAATCCGAGCGGTCTGTGAAATTCACAGATAGCCCAACTACACAGGCAGATCAGCTCCTGGCACTGAACAAGCAGAGCTCTGCTCTGGAGCCACAACGAACTACATTTCCCAGAATTCCATAGCATTGAGCCAGGGCAGTTAAAGTACTGTCAGGCTGGGTTATTTCTGCAGTGTGTATGTAGTCTGAGAGCCCTGCAGAGAGTACAACTCTGGTGCTTTAGAATTTAAGCCCATCTAACCCCCCTCTATCTAAGCCCTCTCTAAGCCCCTCTATCTAACTCCCTTATTTAAGTCTCTTCTAAGCCCCCCTCTAACCCCTCTCTATCTTACTCCTCTTTATCTAACCCTAACCCCCTCTAGGTACCCCATCTAGCCCTCCTTCTATAGCCCCCTTTCTCAAACCCCTTTATTTAACCCCCCTTCTATCTAACCCTATATATATTTTTAAAAAAACAACATCAATTTTGTGTCCTCCATTTTTATAAAAGTGCCCTACATTTGAAAATGTTGTCCTACATTTGTCCTACATTTGTCCCAGTTTGGAGGTCCTGACTTATGGCAACCCTAACTGTAATCCACACTGAAGTCTCTGTTAACTGCAAAATTAGAGGGAATGGCAGAGCTTATGGCATCGCCTACTTGTGTCACCTGTTAGCAACCTGACAGTTATATCAAAGGTGGGGGGAGGGAGTTCGCTCTTGTCTGGAATGAGTTGTGGCAGCCTCAGTTAGTAAAAGGGCTTCCATGACACAAAGTCCTGATTTCTATTGTTAATCTCAACTACAGGAGATCGACTGAATCAATTTACCTATGAGTTGATTCACCATTCAGCAGTGGATATGATGGATCTACTCCAGTTGGGACTAACCAGTGTAATTCAGGGTAGTAACCACTTGTGCTTCCAGGGATAAGCTGGAGCAATGAGTACCCCAAATCCACCAGTTGCAGACCAGATCTTTTAGGAGGAGGAGCACAAACAGTTAGAAAACAACCTTTCAGCACAAACAACATGTCCCTGACCTCTCCCTTCTTCTAGTTGCAGTGTATTGACCTATGTCCACCAATGCCAGACACAACACACATCTTCATCCTCATAGTCCAATCTCGTATAAATGGAAGAAAGCTCTTGGTATCATCAGCCTGCACATATTGATGACATCAAGCTTTCAAAACGCCAATGATCTTCCTCACTGCTTTCCTTAAAAGGTATAAAAACACAGGGAATATTAATAACTCCATTGGACTCCATAGCATAAATTCCACAGAATGAGAACAACTCCATTATATTGTGGTTGCCACTGAGAAGTCATCTCCCAGCATCCATCCAAGTAGGAACAGAACCACTCGTGTGGAGTTTCTCCTGTCTCTAATCTATCCAGAAGGAGACCATTGCAATGGTACTGAAAACTGCTCAGATGTAAAGAAAGATTAACAAAATTGCTTTCTCCTGGTCTCTATGTCAGCATAGCTCTGTCTGAATAACCAAGTTTCTGTGCTAAAACTAGGCCTGTAGACCAGCTGAAATTTAACTGGAATATCATCCCATTAAAGAAATCCCAGAGCGATATAGCAGTCACCTGTAAGGAGGGAATGTTTGCCAAAAGACAACAGTTACTGAAACTCTTTTTCTAGGGGTTCTTTTTATTCAGGAGTAACTATACAATTACTTCCTTTAGATGAGGTAATTGCTCCCTTTTACAAGGAAGCCTTACTACATCATTTACTTGTTTGATATATGAAAACTAAGACTACCGGTTGGTAACGGTGCCCAACAATTAAAATATATTAATTGATTTATCCAAATTCTACAGTTTATCCCTTGGTAGTGAACCTGAGCTAGCTTGCACTAGTGGATGGAATATTGTAAGAGAAACACTGCAAACAGAAACAATCATGAATATTAAAACTCTCCTATGGGGTACAGACCGCCCAAAAAGTGTGGTCTGATGGCGCCCTGTTTTGCCGCGTGAGGAAGTCACAGCAGACAAACTGTATGGCTTCCTCGCGCCGCAAAAAGCGAGTTCTTTCTGCGGCGCCCTTGTGATGCTGCAGTGCGCCAATGGCGCACTCGCAACATCACAAGGGGGCGCAACATGTGGACACTAAGCGTCTGACACGTCAAAATGGTGGTGCCCGTGTGTACAGGATGCCGCCATTTTGACGCCCTCATCATGTGCTAGGGGTGAGGCCAGTATGGGCGGTGCACCCTCGGCCAACTCCTAGGATGTGATGAGGGCGCCCTATAGGCCATCTGTCCAGGGCCCTAGTCAAGTTATACAGAAACATATCAGTGGACAGAAAGCATTCACTTTCAGTACCAGAACTTCAGCATAGCCTCCTGGTTTGCCTGTGGCCTATATTTTTCAATGTCAGTTAACACAAGGAATTGGACTTTATCATTAGGTCTCCCATTCATAGGGTCATCATAAGTCAAAGTCAACTTGAAGGCAAATAACAACAAATATTGTGCTAGCTGAAACCAGCCAGCCATCATAAGAGTTCGATTGCAGTGCTTTTTCAAGGAAGTATTTGTCTGAATATTTTGAAAAATACAAAAATCATGCTGGCAACCACAGTGCAGTGAGGTGGTTGTTCTCATTACCTGGCCAATTTGCCCAGTATTTTCCAACCCATCCAATACTGTCTGTAAGGGATCCACAGACATTCAGAAACAGACACAGTCATTTAATAGTAGTTAATTAATCCTTCTTGCTTTCCACTATGTTTTGTTGGGCAATAAGGATAACCTGCAATTCTCCCAGGTAGGGGGTCTTCACTTCTCTTTGAGACAACTCTACTCCTTCATCTTTGCTAAATGCAGCATTACTTGACAAAACACTGCCTTTAACAAAATAACCTGGGCTCTCTGTACAGCATCCCAGCATCTCTGCACATCTGGTGAAGATGGAAACAATCTGCTTTCCTTAGAATTCCCACAAGAGTTTCCCTCACATCTTCCATCCCAGGTGAAAGAAGGGCACATGGATGCACAACAGAGGTACTGAGATCCACCATCTGCCACAAAGACAGCAGGATGTATGTTTTTGCGTGTGTGTGTGTGTGTGTGTGTGTGTGTGGCCTGTCAGGTTCTGACGTTAGCTGAAAATATGTTACATTTGCAGGGCTTGGAACTGTGCAGCCCAATTGGTATTGGACTGCAACTCCCAGTGTTCCTCATTCCTCCCCAGGTATTCTGGATGGGGCTGCTGGAACTTGCTGTCCAACACCAGCAGGAGGACACATAATTGCCAAAACCGAAGAGCAAAGTGGCCATGCTGGCTTAGGATAATAGGAGTTGTAGTCTAATACATCTGGAAGGCTGCAAGAAACCTCCAGCATCCATCTTTTCTACTTTTTACCTCTAGCCTTTTGTGTCCATTTCAAATCCCATTCATTTGCTAATTCTTTAGTGTATGTTTGTTGTTAATTGTGTCAAGTTGACTTTGACTTACAGGGACCCTATGAATGTGAGCTTTCCAAGGCCGGTTACATACCGGCATTTTTCGTGCGTGACGAGCACGCACTAGGGTTATAAAAGGGCGGTGCTTCCGCACCGCCCTAACCCTAGTGCGTGCCCATCACGCACTAAACGGCGGCCCTTCCACATGGCCGCCGCCATGAGGCGTCACGGGCCGCGCCGCTCTAGACGGGCGGCACGGACGTGACGCCTCAATCTTCGGCAGGGCGCCTAGGGCGCCCTTTCCGCAGACCAGGAGGAGCTCCATTTGGAGCTCCTTCTGGTCCGCGGCGCCGCTTTGCTTCGCTGGGCGCAGCCTCCAGATGGCTGCGCCCAGCGAAGAAGGGAGAAAGGGCCAAGCGGCCCTTCTTCCCCCTCCCTGCCACTGCAGGGTGTCCTTGGGGCTTGAAGCCCCAAGGACACCCCTTTTAGGCTGCGGGGAAGCGGCGTTTTGCCGCTTCCCCGCAGCCTGAATAGCGGGGTCGGGCCTCAGCGGCTGCCGGTGTAGCCGCTGAAGCCCCGATACTCCGGGGAAAGGGGCGGGTCCAGACCACCCCATGGGCGGTCTATAACCCGCCCAAGTCTCCCTTATCTAGCAGCCAGGCTCAAGCCTGGAAGATCATGACTGTGTTTTTGCTTTATTGGTCATATGCCTATAATACAGTCTTCCTCTTTTTCTGTTGCCTTCCACTTCTGTTGTTGTTTTGTGCCTTGCAGTCATTTCCACCAGCATTACTGTCTTTTTAATGAGTCATGTCTTCTCATGATATGTCCAAAGTTATGATAGCTTCAGTTCAGTCATTTTCGCTTCTAGGGAGACTTCAGCTTGATATTGCTCATTCATTTGTCTTTTCAGTGGCATTCTAGAATTTCCTTCAGCTCCACATTTCAAATTATTAATGAGTCTTGGGTTGTAAAAGAGTAAATGAAACCTTCACACACACACCCATAAACTAGTTTTCTTGAGAGAAAGTCAATGAGTTCAATACAGTGTTGATTTCTCTTCTCCGCCATCAGTTTCTTTTTTTTCCTTGTATGCATCATAACATTTACAGTATAGGACCTTGGTGCGAGAATGAGGAATATCCCGAATAGTAGCGGTAAAGCTAATGCCTGATTTAACCAGAAAAAAGGATATTCTTGTTGTGTCTATTTTATCACCCAGGAGAGCTAAGACAACCAAATTCATTGGTCCCAAGCAGGAAGTCAAGGCTGGAGTTGTTGGTCTTGGTTTTCCAGTGTTGTCATCAAAATAAGTTACTTCAGAATGTCTGAATTCAGGACGAGTTATCCTGCAGAAACTTTGAGCTGAAACATCTCTAAATAAAATTAGGCCTGAGCGGAGAAAGAAGGACATGAAACAAGAAAAGTACTGATATTTTTGTTCTAGTGTTTAGATGGGGAGTGTGGGGAGATGATCTGGCTCACAATAGAGCCTGAGAATTCAAGACATTAGAACCCCTGCATGATGATAAAAGCCTGCAACAGGCTCTGACTGCGCCCTTTCTAGTTGTCTGTCTACCACTTACTATCATCTTTTCACAGTTAATACATTTAAGAAAATTTAAATTTATCCAACGCAGTAGGAGTTGGTCTTGAGGGAGCAGGAGAAGAATGGCAGGCCTGTACTAGAGGGGATGCTCCAGCCAGCTTCAGTGTATTTGTGCAGCGCATAGACAAAATGTAGTCCTGGCTTTGTCATGGGGCCTCAAGGCTATTTTTTGTGCTCCATGACTCCTCCAGACTCCTCAGACTTGCTCTTTTTCTGGCAAAAGGAAGTAAATTGCCTTTCCCAGAGTCCCAGGGGCAAAAATTCACCTTTAAATGGTTGTAGGCCCCTCTCTACCACTTTTTAATATCAAAAAGCCGAAATGGAATTCCAACCATTTCCAGTTTGGTTGGGTTTTGGGTGGCGTTGGCTCACAGGGGCAGAAAACTGGCCACCAGATCTGTTGACCTACCATTATATGCAACATGATTCTATTTTAATGGCACTGGGAACATTATAGGAAATCCTAGGGTTGGCAGTGGGGAAGGACCTTTTGAATCCTCAGCCCTTGACTAAGCTATAAATCCCAGAATTCCACGGATGCAGCTATTATAGTAGCATAATGCTGTAACCATGTGGTGTGAAAGGAACCCTGCTGTAGTTGTTCACCCCTGTTGAATATTGATTGGCTGATGTTTCTGGATGGCAGTATTGAAACTCAGTAGACTGGTTTCTCTGACTATCAACGCAGTAGGGCATTGCTGAGTGACCTGCTATAACTCATCTCTAGGAAGCTGTTCGATTCACCATAGCACCTCTGTCTGAGATGTGGTGAGAGAGAACTGGATAAGCAGGGAGTTAGCACAGCACCTCTAGCACTGAGAGAGCAATAGGCGGTTCATTTCCTTAACAAACTTCCTGCTAGGAACTGTCTGAATTCACTCTGTAAAGAGAGAGACAGACAGCTGTTTTGCTTTCGCCTCCCCCTCTCCTTTCCCTCTTCCACCCTTTTCCCCTCTTCTCTCATTTCTTTTCATGTCTGCTTCACAGTATCCATTTTAAAGCTTTCAAGCCAGTGTGTTTAGTACTGAAATTGATCAAGTGCCCGCTTTCCTGTGACCCTGTTATAGTTGTGAATAAAAACAAATTACAGGAATTATAGAGGTGTTGCTAACATTCCAGAGGGGTGATGAAAATTTGATGGCCATTTAGTACAAATTTTAAAGATTCTAGGCAATTGTTGCCTTTGCTCAGAGACTTAGGGGGTGCGCAACCATAAACAGAGAAGAAGTAGCATTGCAGGGCTATGGGGTCTTTTCATTAAAAGGTCCCTGCTGGCACAGCAGCCAGTGCCATTAAATTCTTCAGTGACAGGGATCAGCTGCCCTGCGGTTACCCCTCGTGACTGTAGATGCTGTCAAACACCACACATGTGGGGAATACCACTGCTTGGATGGCATTTTAATTGAGCATTATAGAATTCCATAAGAAATCTTCCCCACCTGGTATTATACTTTGAACATTGCAGGCTGCTTCCCACTGCACCTTATTTGGGCTATACAGATTGAGTCTCCCTTGTCTGGAATTCCAAATCCAAAATATTCTGAAATTCAAAATTGTACACATGGGTGGCTGAGATGGTGACACCTTTGCTTCTCATGGTTCAAATATACACTAACTTTATTTGGTACACAAAATTGATAAAAAAAATACTGTGTATAAAATTACCTGCAGGCTATGTCATAGGAATATATAAAAACATAAATGAATTCCATGTTTAGACTTATGTCTCATCTCCAAGATATTAATTCTATGATATACAGCTATTCTAAAAAGCTAGGGGGGAAAAATCCCAAGTTCCAAGCCTTTTGGAAAGGGACCTCTTCTTTGTACCTTTAAAGACGTGGTAGAGCTCAAGGATTCTTGGGGGTTTGGTCAGACCAAGCAAGCATGAAGCCAACCTTCATTTAAAAGTGTTGCCTACTTTAGACCTGGGCCTAGGTGTTAAGGAACAAAAATACCATAAGCTAAGATGTAATAGCCTCTTTCTGTTACGTTGTTGCTCGCCTTACAGAACGTGATCCAATTGATTTTGTGAGTTCATTGGGAAAAGCCCAGTGAAGGTAGCTTCCTTGTGTTTCAGATTTCAAATGCTAAAAGAAAATGTGAAAATAACTTTGGAGTTCATGGGTCTAGAGTCTGGTTTCAAAGATTCTTAGTAAATAAAAAAAAAGATTGAAGCCAACACAAACAGAGACCATGTAAAGCACTGTAGGTAGAATCAGGTCATTTCCCATCTGGTCGTATTTTCTCACAGTTGGTAGGACTGCCCTTTTGGAACAAATTATCCGAGGTCAGGTCAGACTACAGCCTGTGCATGTTCCTTTCAGGAGATTATACTTCATTTTAATAGAGCAAACATCCAAGCTATCCATCCAGGAAAAATTCTGCTTTGATAAGACCAAGAGACAGGCTGCTGAATAATCCAAAACCTTTTTTCCCAAGGAATACAGACTGTTGGGCACCTTTTAGGCCATTTATAATAAAAGGGTATCCTGAATGGGCCAAGATGCTAACTCCCCATGGTGACTGTAGGAGAAAAGTCATTCATGCTAGAGTCCAGAGAGAATGTATGATCAACAAATGCCCCCTGGGCACCAGTCTGTCCTCAGTTATTTTGGAGTTAGGGAAGGTTTTTTCAACCTAAAGGATAAGCATTTATGGAGTACAGAGAGAATGATTCTAAGTTTATCTTGTTTTTCTCCCCTCAGGGGCATCTAAATTGTTGATCAGCAAACTGATATGTACTGAATAACAATTGCTGTAAGTATATTAGAGCAGCCAGTGTGGTGTAGTGGTTTGAGTTTGGGGCTTGGTCTCTGGGAGATGGGGGTTCCAATCTTCACACACAGCCATGGAAACCCACTGGTGGACCTTGGGTAAGTCACACTCTTCTCAGCCTCAGAGGAAGGACAAACAGCAAGCCTCTTCGAATAAATCTTACCAAGAAAACCCTTGATGATTTTCCTTAAGGTCACCATATGTTAGGAATGATCTGAAGGCACACAACAACAAGCATTCACTTGGTTTGAACTGTAGCATATTCAATTAATGAAAATGCCAAACAGATGTATTGAAAAAAATATATTTATTTAACAATCACAGGAATGTAACTTTCAAACTGATGCATACACTTCTTATTAATTTCACTGAATCAGATTGAGTGCATAAACTATCGTCCACATGGGTGACTAAGGCCCGTTCCGCGGGCAAAAAGTACATACTAGGTACGTACTAGGGTTACGAAAGGGCGTCCCTTCCGGACGCCCTAACCCTAGTACATACCTAGTACGTACAAAATGGCAGCGCCCTATACACATGGGCGCCACCATTTTGATGTCACGGACGCTTAGCGTCCGCATGTCGTGACTCACTTATGACGCCGCAAGTGGCCATTGGCACCTTGCAGCGTCATAAGCGTGACGCCAAAAGAAGCCTCTTTTTGGGGCTTCTTTTTTCGGCCATCGGGAAGCCTCACCATTTGGAGGCTGAGGCTTCCCAACGGCGGAAACGGAGGCGTCGGTGGACCGCCCTTTTTGGGCAGTCTGTAAAGCACCTAAGATAGTGAAACAGTTTTAAAATGGTGCATTTTCAAGAAGCTTACACAATTTTACTCAGAATGGCACAACTTTCTAAAGAACTGCACAGTTGTACAGTAGGTCTGCCTCCGGCCATGACTGCTCTTCTCCTGCCACCCCCACGTCTCTCTCTCTCTCTCTCTCTCTCTCTCTCTCTCTCTCTCTCTCTCCTTATTTTGCACAACTTGCTTCTTGAACTCTCTAGATTTTGAGCCTGTGTTCCCCTTCTTTCTTGACCTTCCTGCTTATTCTGATTCTCCAATTCCTTCTAATCCCTGCCAATTCGCACCATCCCCATCAAGGCTGCCACTTTCTTGTTTTGTCCCTCCTCCACTGCCCTTTCTAGGCTGGGTTGGGTTTTTGTTTGTTTATTTGTTTTGTTTTGTTTTTTGCACAAATTGCTCCCTGAGTTCCCCCCTTCTTTCTTGACCTGCCTGTCTACTCCTTCCTCAATTCCTTCTCATCCCTGCCAAGGCTCCTTCTCTCCTGTTCCCTCCTCCTTCACTACACTTTCTCAGCTGCTTACTCAGAATCAGATAGGAGCAGCCTTGGCAGGGATGAAGTGAATTAGCAAGGATGAGAAGAAATCAGGGAATCAGAATGGGCAGGAGGTCAAGAAAGAAGGGGAGCCCAGATCCCCAATAGTTCAGGGGACAAGTTGTGCCAAAAAAAAAAAAAAAACCTAGCTGAAAAAGAGTGATAGAAGAGAGGGCAGCAGGAAAGGAGCAGCCCTGGCAGGGATGATGTGATTAGAAGAGAAAATACTCATAGTTTTCACAGTTAAGGTAAGCAACTTTAGTGTGTAGCATTCAAGGAATGTTCTACTCAGTTCTTCCCTTTTCAGTGTTGATCCTTGCATATGTTTATAAAAATTGCAGCTTTAGTTAGTATAAGTGTGCAGCTTTGCCTTGGAGAGTTGTGTTGTATTCGAGTTGAGCAGCTTTTAAGGCTGTGCAGAGTTGACAGAGTTGCACCATTTTGCTGTGCAAGTTGTAAATTCACATAAATTGCAGGAACTTTCCAAGCACTGTTTTTCTTCTTGACAGTGTTTCCCAACTGGTTGGGAACACCAGATTTCAAACATATTTAGGAAGTTGTTGAATACCAATTCCATCACTAAGTATTGGGCTACTATGACCTTCTAGATGCTTTTGAGCTATGCTGTTTGCCATGCTGACTAATGATGATGGGAAATACAGTGCAGCAACTTCTGGAGGGCCACAATTGCTCAATTGCTCAACCTTGGTTTAGAGAAGTAAAATAAGAAAAAGAAAATAAAATACTATGCACCAAAAATGAAAACCCAGTAATAGCAAAAAACATTCACAAGGTTGTGCTACAAGTAGATGGTGTGTCCCTCTCAATCACTATTTAGGTGCTTTGACTGAGGTTTATTACTTTTAAAAATCCAAGGGGATCTCACAGGTCTGAGGACTGTCCACCCTTGATCTAGCAATTACATGAAGAAAAAATGTAAGCAGTTTTTCCAAGCTCTTCTCCTTACCATTAAAGCACCAAATGGCATGGTTATATTCAGGAATTGTTAAGATCTACCAGTGGAGCTATTCCTGGATATAACCAAGCCATTTATTGCTCTAATGATAAGAACAGCTTAGAAAACTTGCTTTTGGGGCCACATTTCTCTAGCTGGCATGGCCAATGACCATGCTGTCTGGGAGATATGGGTTGTGCAGTTCAAAAAAAAAAAGGCCCAATTTTTAAAAAGGCCCCATTGAGGTGGGCTGACTTTGTTCCAAATTCAGTGATCTCTGTAAGCCATAGAAGCAAGAAATTTGAAATGTGAGCGGTTTGTGCTCCCAGTCACTGGAATGGTAAAGAAGACACCAAGAAAGTAATCCTTTTGTTGCTGGTCATTCATAACAGACAGCAAAAGACAGTCTATGTGCAGCCATTTACAGTTCCAGGACAGCAGTGTAGCCTTTCAGAAGCTGGGCCATTCGCCATACTGAGTGCCACAACTGGAAACACAGTGGAATCTTTTTGACAGATTTCTGCTTTGGAGTTTGGTTTTGTCAAGGTCTGTAATTTAAAACCCAGTGTTTTCCAACACAAAGCTGGCTGTGTGCAAACAAGATAGTGATGGTTGATTGTATACTGCTCAAGGAGCTGCTGTGGGATTGAGACCAGAAATCCTCTAGAATATGCGGGTGCAGGATGCTGATAGACTGTCTGCGTCTGAACAGCTGGCTCTGGCTGAACCCATTTGACATGGGAGAGGCAGTCCTTCTCTGCATACATGGTTTATCTGGTTACAGTCCACCTTGAGGTGTAGTAATACATCTGGAGTTTTGTTATATTTTGTTTTGTTTTGCTTTGTTTTAATTAGCTTTTCCTATGTATTTAGAGATGCAGTCTATCCCATCCCCATACTCTCAAGAGTGTTGTAAATTTGTGTCTAATTATTCAAACTAAGACGTATAATTATAATTATGCCTTAAAGCAATATGTGATCAGAAACTGGAATGTTGGGGCAAGGCCCACAATGGCTGATAGGGTCCCCAATTTGGAAATGGTTGATGATTTCTCTTGACTGCTTTGAATTTGTTGTTGCTATGTGTTGTCAAGCTGACTTTGACTTATGGCAACCCTATAAATAAGAGATCTCTAGGAGCCCCAGACATCCAGAGCCCAAGTTAAATCCTGTAACTCCAGGCTATGGCCTCCTTGATTAAATCAATTCTCATGTAGTGAGGTCTTTTTTTCCCCCTACATCCTTCCAGATTTACAGAGCACTATCATCTTTTCCAATGAGTCATGTTTTCTCATTTCATCATTATGGCTTCTATTAAGAGTTCAGGCTTGGTTTGCTCTCAGATCCATTTATTTGGTAGTTCCTTGTATCCATAGAACAATCCTGCAGCACCATATTTCAAATGAGTTGATTTTTTTCCTGTCAGATTTTTTCGCTGTCCAGCTTTCACAACCACATATGGAGATCAGAAACATGATGGCAATGGACCATTCTGACTTTGGAATTCACTGACACATCTTTACACTTGTGAATATTATCTAGTTATTTTATATCCATTCTTCTTCAGTTTCCGTAGGCCCAGTCCAGACGGGCATGAAAGGATGCCCTCATCATGTGTGAGGGGTGGCACCTCTAGTTGCCCCTCACACGTGACAAGGGTGTCAAAATGGTGGCACCCTGTATAGATGGGCGCCGCCATTGTTACGTGCCAGATGCATAATGTCCGCATGTCGTGGCGCCATTATGACATTGCGAGGGTGCCATTGGAGCACTGTGACATCATAATGGCATTGCAAGAAGAACCTGCTTTTCACGGGTTCTTTTTGGTCTGCGGGGAAGTCCCGCAGTCTGGACGTTGCGGCTTCCCCACGGACCAAAACTAAGTGCCTGGAAACCGTCCTTTTTGGACCGTCTATCTCACACCGTAACTACAGTCTCCATTTTTATTGACTGAACCAACGTATAGCAAGTCTTTAATTATTTTGATGTTTTCATCATTCACTTGCAAGTTATGCAATTCCTCTGTTTTTGTTTTCTTCATATTCAGCTGTAACTCTGATTTTGCACTTTCTTCCTTAACTTTTATCAATAGTTATTCCGACACTTTGCTATTTTCTGCTAATAATGTAATGCCATCTGCATAACTCAAATTGTGAATCTTTCTTTCTCCAGTTTTCACACCTCCTTCCTCTGAGTTTAATTCCACTTTCTGTATGATACATTCTGTGCATAAATTAAAGGGTGATAAAATGCAGCCTTGTCTTGCCCACTTGCCAATGGAAGAGCATTCTGTTTCTGCATATTCTCTCTGGGCAGTGGCCTGTTGTCCAGATTACAGAACAATCAAATATTGTGACACACCCATTTCTTTTAGAGTGATTTATCATTATATAATCAAGGCTCTGCTGTCAATGATGCAGAGTAGACTGACTTCCTTCTAAAATATTTTTGTGCCCGCCATTTAACAAGATATGTTCACCTATTATTCCTTTTGAAAGGAAAATTCTACATCACAGCTTAAAACAAGGCTAAGGGAACTTTTGCCCTCCTCTTCAGGTTGTTTAACCCCAGTTCCTATCAGTTTGTGTCAGACTAGTCTGTGGTGAGGCATGATGGGAACAGTAGTTCACTAAGAACTGAAAGACTGAAAATTCTCTACTTGATAAGAGTTAGAAAGTGACATACATCCACATTCTTATCTCTTCTTAGCTAAAGGGGGGAAATGATTCTGAATTTGTGTCTGTGATTGGAAATAGCCATTATTTTATTTTTATTTTTTTAAAAAAAAAACAGGAGAAGACTGAAGCAGACAAATATCTGAGTGCCCCCACAGAAAATTTCAGAGGTGCCTCTCTCTAAGGAATTGTTATGGACCACAGATATGCTGATTGATAGGTCTGTGGGGCGGGGGAATCTCATTCTTCCTTGGCAAAATGAGATATCCATACCTGCACCCCACTGATCACAGGCCATCAGTAGTGCACACATTGTTTGCCTCCACTTTTCTTGTGTTCGTATATTTGTATGCAAGCCATTGTAAAAGTCAATATGTATAGTGGTTTAAGCATTGACTATGGCTCTGGAAACCAAGGTTTGAATCCCCACTTGGCCATGGAAACCTACTGGATGGCTTTGGGCAAGTACCATTCAGCCTCTGAGAAAGGTAAAGGCCAACCCCCTCTGAACAAATTTTGCCAAGAAAACCCCATGATAGGTTCACCTTAGGGTTGCCATAAATTGGAAATGACTTGAAGGCACTCAGCAATAACAAAAGTAGCAGCAGCCACAACAGCAGCAACAACAACACAAGCCAGTAGTTAAAGAATTGTCATACATCTCTAGTGCCCTCTCTTCTAAAGGCATTCAGATTGGGGAATCTCTGTCCATGGAACCCCTCTGCCCCTGGATAGTTGGAGAGTATGTTGCAGTACTAACAAAAATTGAAACCATGCATAGTTAATCATATTTTAACAAACAAATTTTAAATTATGACAAATCACAAAAAAACCTATCTCAGCCAGTTTAGCCCTGCCTTCCAAAAACCCAAGTAAACAGAACAACAGTCTTTTTGAAAGAATCTACACAGACTAAATAATATGTCCTTATCTTGATCCCAGTCTTGATGGAACACATAACATTCCTCCCATTCCACTGTGAGAACACTTCTTTTCAATGCCTAAGGGATTTAAGGTGATTTTAAAAAAGCCTCAAGTTTCCTCTGCAGCTTTTGGGAAGAATCATTGTTTTTAAAACCTGTGGTTTAACCCCCTGAATTGAGATCACAGTGGATGGAGGGGGGGGATGGGACAAGGCAGGGGGAGTCACCTAGATCAAATGGTCACTTCATTCCCCTGATTGTTCCCACAACTGAACCCCCTTGTTCGTATTGGCATCTGGAAAAGATGATGTTGCCTTTTTAAAAACTTGGTGTTTGTATGCAGACCTTTGTGTACATATCTTTGCACACATTCACAGGCTGATATTTTACTCTTCCTGCTCTACCTAGTACAGGAAATTCAGGTGGCTATGGCATGAGCTAGGAGGAATAATCGCAGATGGGCAACGTGTTCTCTGAACACAGTTTGGTCTGATGAAGCCATGTTTTATTCAGAAGATGTCTGCTAAGGATGGAGGGCTCCTAATGGGAGGGAACCGCTGGGACAGAGAGAAGTTGTTTCCGATCCAGACAATGCTGCATCCACCGCTGTAGCTGCTGCTGTCTCCCAAGGCCTCCCAAGCTGTCTTGTATTTCAAGCCCTTGCTCTTGAAACCTTTTAAAACAACAAAACATTTAATCACAGGCTTTCCCCCTTGAAGCACATAAGTTGCCCATAGCGAGGTCAGTTGGGCAGCTGTCAGACTGCAAGTGAAACATCTTGCCATTCCTCCCCTCCAACGCTGCTTTTTGTAAACGTAGATCATCTCTGCCATGCTGGATGGCAGCAGGAAGCAGAAGGCCTCACAGCCGGTGCTGAAAGACCGGGTTGAGCAGCTTTGAGTCATTCTCTATTTCTGAAGGAAACAAAGAGCTTGTTCCCACTAGGGAAAACCCCGCGTTCTGAATCGAATCCAAGGAGTGGCGTTCATATTAGGATCCGATTTAAACCTAGAACGGTTCTAGAGCAACCCGGAATCGTCCCCACTAGAAATCGAATCCAGAAGCGGGATAAAATTTAAATCCGTGTTTTCCTCATTTAACGCGTGTTAAAAAAACACTAGGGTCCTACCTAGTGTTTTTCCCTTGATTCGAGTTAGGAACCGGAGTATTTAGATGAGAACGATAGCATTGGAATCGGGCTAGAAGGATGGGAGGAGCTGACTGCGATGGGGGCTGTCATTGGGGGAGTTGCCCTTTCTGTCCCCATCCGTTGTGGCTGTCGCCATTTTTTCTTCCCTCACCCCTTTGTCCGCTGTGGTCTTTCAATAAGAGATAAGGATTATTTTTATTTTTTATTTTAATGGTTTACAGGTGCTTAATCTCTTCAGCGCTTTAAGCGCCTGAAGTCCCGGCTGCTCCAGCGCCTGCATCTGCAAAGGACTACAAGGCTTCTCCCGGTGGATTGCAACCTCCCCTCTGTGTGGGGAGAGCCCATTTCTAACGGAGGAGAGGCAGGAAGGGAAGGCTCCTCTCAAAGAGGCATTCCCTGCCCGCTTGGGCTCTGATCTCGCCCAGGCAGGGAAGGGAAGGCTCCTCGCGAGGAGGCATCTGATCTCGCCCAGACAGGGAAGGGCTCTGATCAATGGGGGGGGGGGATAGAGCCTTTCTCCCTCTCTTTCTCAAACGGAATCTGCCTTCTCCTCCAACCCTGGAAAGAGAATCTTTGGGAAGAGTGCTCCCTCCCTGCTTTTCCAGCAGCCTCCTTCATTGATCTCTGTGCTCTCTGAAGGGATTCTGCCTGGCTATCTTAGG
>NC_056523.1:127300861-127330638 GCF_019175285.1 Sceloporus undulatus | reverse complement strand
TATCCCATAGTTCCTCTGGAGAGAGCTTTGGTTTCCTACTAAATTCGGAGGGAAAATGTATATAAGGCTGACAGCGCTTATGACGTTTGATCATTTAAGCGCCTTGATTGGTTCATTTAAAAAAAAACTGCCAAAAATACATCATTTCACAAACGGTAAATGAAATGGAAACGCTGACGAAAGTTAAATCGCTTCCAAATAATCCGGGTTAACGTTACGTCATTCTGACGTACTATTGATTGACAACTCCAAATAAGGTATGGAGGAGAAGAGTCGCTTTATTTTAACACCGATTTCATGCCAAGTGAGAACGCTTAATGAACGCTTGCAAGTAAAAAATTCGATTTAAATAAGCAGATGGGAACGATGAATAAAGCGATTCTGAAAGCGGGATAACAACTGTATTATTTTAATTCGATTTTATTAAAAACGTTTTATTTTAATTCGTATCAAATCCTAAGTGGGAACAAGCTCAAAGGGGGACATGTATTTTTCTTGATGGAGGATGCAACCAACAAGCCCAAGCTTTCTTTGAACTCTACCAATTTCTGCAAGATCCTCCAGTCTCCAGCTGAGTCTTCATCTTTGGCCACCAATGCAATACCGATTCAAGAATTACAATTTAGTTATTTATCAGGAGCTGGTATAAACATACCAGGCACATGTCTTCCCCTAACATAGCACAGAAATAATTTCCTCCTGAAGTATGTTATACTGATGTCCCTGGGAAATTTGATATGACTCCAGAAGAGGGATGGGGGTGGTGAAGGAAGAAGAGCAGGAAAAAGCAATATATCTTTATTAAAACCTTGCTCAACATGACAAATACTGTTTTTCGGCAGAAAAGTGAAATATGGTGGGGAGAAAAACCTGGAAACATGGCCTTCAGCTTGAACACTTTATTTATTATGGGAACAGAAAATATTACATTGTAACTTGTTGCAGTTTTTCTGCAGACTCTGGCATCTGAAGAAAGGTTCCAGACTTGGTTGCAATTGAATTCTTTTTTATAAAACATTTTTATGATTAGAAAAAACACTTCCAATCACTTCTCAAAATTGGAACAATTGTAAGGGAAAGCCAAGATTAGGATAGGCAATTCTGCTGCAGGTAGAGTCAGTTTTCAGACACCATCCAGCAGGTCATAACCTTATTTTTAGGTTAAAATGTAACTGCTTTTTGTGCCCCAAAAGTACATTTTGTTAATTGGGGTGTGTGTGTAAAGGCAAAAAACAATTTGCCTCTCTATGTGGTATTTTGGGGCAATCTCCAGGAGACCTGTGTGCCCCATTCCCCACAAACAAAGATGTAGACATGGAGCTTGGCAACTCAGATAATGCAAAAAGGGGCTTGGAAGGCTCCATGCAGCCTGCAGGCCACAATTTCCCCAATCTTGATCTACATATGCATAAACCTTTGGAACTTAAGGTAATAGCTTTGGAAAGCACTCCATATACTATCTTCTCTTGAGGATTAAGCTGAAGGAAAAGAAGTTTAGCCAGAATTGTCTGGGTTGCTTGGGTTGCTACAGAACATCCCATAAAGCAATTTATGGGATGTTGTCAGTTAAACAAAAATTAAAAAAACACTTCAAAGGGGTGTGTGTTTAAAGGCAGGAACAACTTATACAATCACAGAAGCAGTGGTCTGTAGAAAGGGTGGGAGAAAGCTGACCCTCCAATAGTTTTGGACTTTAGCTTCCCAGCCAGCATACCCAAGTGTAAAAGATTGTAGCAAGTCAAAGGTACACTTACAGAAGCTTTATCATAAACAATAGCTGACCAGAAACGTGGTGGGAATGACAAAACTGATGAGGAAATTGGGTTGACTATCTGTGGTGTCAACCGAATTTCACCTATGATGTGGAGGACGTGGTGGCTCAAGCGGTTAAGACACTGACTCTGTTGATTGCAAGATCAGCAGGTTGGCAAGTTCGAGGCCCAAGTGCTGCATGATGGGGTGAACTGCCATCACTAGTCCCAGCTTTTGACAACCTAGCAGTTCGAAAGCATGCAAATGCAAGTAGATAAATAGGCACCACTTCGGTGGGAAGTGAAACAGCATTCTGTTCAGTCATGCTGGCCACATGATCACAGAGTAGTCTTTGACAATGCTTCCTCTTCAGCTTAGTAATGCAGATGAGCACCGCTCCTACAGTCAGACATGAGTTGACAACTTTGTCCAAGGGAATACCTTTACCATTGCCTATCTGTGTTTTATGCACTGGACTACAATTCTGGAGACCAGGGTTTGAATTTCTGCTCAGCCATGGAAACCTACTAGGTGACCATGGGCAAGTCACATTCTCTCAGTCTCAGAGAAAGGCAAAGATAGATTCTTTCCGAACAAGCCTTGCCAAGCAAACCCCAGGATAAGGTCACCTTAGGTTGTTATAGGTTGGAAATGATTTGAATGTACACAACAACAGTGGTACAATTGCCATTTCAAGTACTACAAGGGACTCACTCTACACTGACATTTATACAGACTAATGTTTATATACATCCAGTCCAAGAAGTGAGAAACGTGCAGACCTCCAGATGCTGCAGAACTTCAACTCCTAGCATTCTTTGTTATACTATGTCTGGGACTGGAGTTGCAATCCAACAATATCATACTTGTCGCTTTTTTTTCTTCACTACTGTTTCTCAGGAAGAACAAGATGAGTTGAATTTGTTCAGTTTCTGAAAATCCAAACCTTCAAAAACTCTGGTTCCAGACTTACCTGGTTGTGGTGCCACAGGTGTAGTGCAGGACAGTAGAGAGCCACCATCTTCAGGAGGGACAACCAATCAGGGGGAGGGCAAGGAGAGGGGATCTTCCCCTTGGGTGGAAGATGGAGGCTTCACTCAGGTCTGTCTAGGAGGACCATCCCCAGAGCACCTCTTGCATTTGGGCTCTAGCTGTCATCTCATCCATCTTTCATCAGAGTTTTAAGTTCATGTTATTAATATACTATTGAACTTTTATCATCCTCTTTACTTATAACTCTGGCAATATGGTGTGGGAATGGATCAATTTGGGGTACAAGACCTCTGTGCCCTTCATCCTCCAATTTTCAGGGGCCTCTCTAAAGCAGTAGTTCTCAAACTTTGGTCCTCCATTTTGAACTTCAGTTCCAAGAATTCCCAGCAAGCTTGGCCAACAATCAGGAATTCTGGGGGTGGCGGTCCAAAACATCTGGAGGACCAAAGTTTGAGAACCACTACTATAAGGGAATGTGGGCAATCAGATTCTGTTGGAAGTGTTTTGCTCCCAGATGGCAGGGAACCTGATGAATTTCATGGCTCTCAACTCCAGCAGATAGGCTAGGACTAGCATAATTGGATGAAAGGTGGGTTATCTGATCACTGAATCCAATACTATATAATTGTTTTTAATAAAGTTGTGGTCTTTTGATTCCATAAACTGAATTGTATGCCTTGACCTCTTCCACTTGGCTAACCTCTTAACACTGGACCTGCAGTCAAAAACAAGGGAAATGACACACATTTCTGAAATGTAATTCAGTTTCTGTAGAGAATGTTTGGCTCAGTTTAAATATGTACCACTTTGACATAGTAACTCTGTGCTACAGGAGACCTGTGTCACTTTCTATATGCTGTCAGTGCACAAATGCAGGTCAAATCTTCAGCCTGGCTGACTCAAATCATCACTGAGCCATACAGTATATCAGAACTAATGCAGGCATACTTTTCTTGCAATTAATATAGTATTAGAACTGGAACAGAGCCTCCAACAAGGATTTTGTAAGTTAGTGGAGCTTGGGCCTTTGGCTATTCATTTCCAAAACCACATGCTTAAGGCGTGCTACAGACTGCCCCAAAGGGGCGGATTTGTGACGCGCCTTTTATTTCCAGGTTGGGGGCAGGACAGACATACGAGCAGCCCTGCAGCCCCAATCTGGAGTTTTCCCAGGCCATGGAGAAGCGGCAAAATGCCACTTCTCCATGGCATGAAAAAGGCGTGTCCTTGAAGCTTCATGCCCCTGGACACCCCAGGAACCGCAGCCATGGGGGAAAGGGACCGCCCGGCTCCTTTCTCCCTGGCATCGTTCCCACAGCAGTTTGGTTGCTGAGGGAATGATGTGCCACCCAAAAAGAGCTCCGTTTTGGAGCTCCTTCCCGCGCCACGCCCAGGCATTTGGATGCAGTGCATGTGTGATGTCATTATGGCGCCCCCCATGTGGACAGAAGGCCGCCATTATGATGCTGCCGCCGCCACTTACTAGGGTTGCGGGGCATGCAGCCGCTCCGCCCCCACGCAACCCTAGTATGTGGCCAGGCCAGTCTGAAACAGACCTAAATTTACTTTCCTTGCTAAGCTAGAACTAGTCTTCTTTGATTAATTATGAGGTCTCATTGTCTTTGGATTTGTCTGTTGATTTGAGGCACGACCAATAAGCAAAACTCTCCTAGCACTTACAGTTCAAAACACATGCGGTCCTTTGTAGGCATGTTGCAAAGATTACTATAGCAGACAGACAATTAAATCTAGGGAAATCAGAAGGGTGCTGCCCCCGTGCCAAAATAGTAATAATGATTTGCATAAAGTGTATAACTCAATGATATGTATGGATTCAAATTTAGAAATAATTAACTTTAATTTTAAATAGGAAATCATCTCCCCATAGTAAGGAAGAGTTGTGAACAAATTGGAGTGTCTCTGTGTAAGGGGCAGCTTTGTGTATAGATCCCTTCAAAGGTGCAGGGTCTACGACTAAAAATAAGAACAGTGGTTGATTACATTGTTCTATATTTTTTATCCTTTTCTACTAAGAGCAGCTCCTTTAGAAAGCCTGCGCTGGGCATAGCAACCTGTTAATGACTGACACACACATAAGTGCAGCTTGTGTGCACTTAAGTCACTTTTTTGGAGGGGGTCTACTTCTTCAGATACATCTGAGGAAGTAGGCTCAAGTCTATGAAAGCTCATACTACCAGCTTCTTTGTTTCAGTTAGCCTCAAAGGTGCTACCATTACCAGATCTCTTTGCACATTGACATAGTAGCTAACATAGGCCTGTTACAGATTGCCAAAATAAAGCTGCTTTGGGTCTCTTTGGAGGTATGCTGTTTAAATGATGCATGCACCCTAAGAATCCAGAAGCTGCACCAAAGCTGCACTCCAGTGCTTAGGAATGGAGTGTGGCTTTGGCGCGACCTCTGGACTCTTAGGACCCATGCATCATTTAAATAGCATACCTCCAAAGAGACCCAAAGCAGCTTTATTTTGGCAGTCTGTAACAGGCCATAGTTAGCTTTTAAAAAGAGCTGGAACATTTTAAAAACAGCTAGAAGAAATGGGACAACACAGGATTGGTTAGGACTGTGCCTCTCAAAATGGGGCAGTTGAAAGATATGCCTCCCATATCCAGCATACCCAGAAGGGACCCCCAGGAATTCAGAGCAGTTAGATCTTCATGGTTAAAATCACCTGCCCCTCCCTCATCTTCACTCTAGTGAAGTGACACCATTCTTACTTGAAAATGAGGGAGGGGCAGGTGATTTTAACCATGAAGATCTGACTGCTCTGAACTCCTGGGGGAGGAAAAGGGGGGAGGCACCCACTTGACAGTTCATCCTTGTTCCTTCCCGTTCCTGACTGAGCTGAGACCAGCAGCTTCTCCATGGTCTGAATGTTCTCCTCATTAGTGAGTGAAAGTGGTGGGAGAATGCATAATTGTGTATGGGGAGCTATGCACACCTGTGGGATCCCAGCCATAGAGTCCCTTCCACCTCAAAAGAAATTTCTGCACTTCGAAAGAAATCTAAAGTTTTGAAACCTGTAAAGGTTGAGGGGCAGGGACTGTGTTTTTGTTACTACCTTATAAACTACTAGGCAGCTGGATAAACAAGGCAAGGCAGATACATAGGATAAAAATAGTCTCAGACCCTGTTGTGAAAAGCAGGTTCTGCATTTTGAAGAAGAAAATGACAGTTTGAAAGGAAGAGGGAAAGAGAAAAGTCAAAGGACATTTGTAGAGAGTTCCCATGTTTGCAGACAGCAGTTTGTCATGCTAGCAGCCTCCAAAATAACTATCATTGGGTGAAACTACTCTCCATGGCAGTCACTGTATTGAGCGGCTCTCTGTTATTAGCAGGACCAGAGGCATCCAGGGAGACAGAGCCCATGCTGCTCAGGGAGGTTTGTTTGCATTTAAACATAGGCCTTGATTCTAACTGCAAAACTGACTCTATGTCAGTCTTCCAATTATACAGAGGCATTTACTGCTGGTGATCTTGAGTGTTTTTAAAGAATGAGTTCAGTTGGCTGGGTGTACATTCATAAAATAAACACAGTACCCACCTTTAACCAACAGTTTTCCCAGATCAGAGACTCCATAAATCCTACCTGTACTCTCTGGAAAAAAATTAGGAGTGACATTATTTGACTGACTGGGGCCAATGGAAGAAGCTTCTCTCTTGATGCAAATAGAAACTTGTGCTGCTGCAGGGATGATGATGGTGTTTTATTATTGGTAAGCCTCACTCACTGCAAGGAGAGAGCTTTCCCTATAGCTGTTATTTATATCATACACGCAACTCAATGTTGAGTGCATTCATTAAATGAATGCCAGACCTAGTTTGCTCCTTAGTTACCACTAACTCCTTACCCCAGCTGGTGGAAGGGAACTACTACCAGAAATTCCTTGTAGTTGGGCATCTCTTATGAAGCTGAGCACACCTCTTATGAATAGGGCAAGGTCATCTGTTCTACTGCCACCATGTTTAAAATCCAAATTACATACTTTGGTATAAAAAGGCAATTATTGAGCAAATTCTTTTGTGTTGCAATTTAACATTGAATAAATCACAAATCATGATGCTGGATATGAATTTAGATTTCTGAATTCCTTGAAATTTCTTTACTTTCTCCTTACTGGAACCTAAAATGGTGTCTCCATTCTGAATATGGTGGTCAGTGTTGCATACAGACATTTCCAACGAAGTTATTTCTTTAAATTTCCTGGAAATTTTACTAAACAAAATCTGACTTTAGACAGCCATACCAATTGAGGCAAAGCTACCATCAGCTAGGTCTAAGGTCATCCTGGTTAGCATTGCCATATTCCTAGGTGACACCTGGCTTGACAGCAGTACATACAAAAGGGACCTAAGAGTGTTAGTGGACCCCAGCCTGAACATGAGTCACCAACGTGATGCGGCAGCTAAGAAAGCCAATGGAGGCTACATCAATAGGAGTGCAGTGTCTCTAAACTGAGCAAAGTGATGGTATCACTCTATTCTGCTTTGATCAGACCTCACCTGGAATATTGTGTCCAGTTATGGACACCAGAATTCAACAAAGATGTGAACAAGCTAGAGTATGTCCAGAGGAGGATGGCCAAATAAAATGGAGAAAGGTCTGGAAACCATGTATTGTGAGGAGTGGCTTAGGGCACTGGGTTTTTTTCTGGAGAAGGGAAGTTATGGGGTGACATAATAGCCCTGTTTAAATATTTGAAGGGATGTTATATTGAGGATGGAGCAAGCTTGTTTTCTGCAGTTCGAGAGACTAGGATATCAAGCAATGGCTTCACAGTACAGGATAAGAGATGCCACCTAAACATTAGGAAGAACATCCTGATGGTAAGAGCTGTTCAACAGTGGAATACACTGCCTTGAAGAGTGGTTAAGTTTCCTCCTTTGGAGGTTTTTAAACAGAGACTGGATGGCCATTTGTCAGGGGTATGTGTGTGTGGGCTTTGATTGTGTGTTCCTGCATGGCATGGGGTTGGACTGGATGGGCCTTGTGGTTTCATCCAACTCTATGATTCTTTGATTCTAGCTCAGCTGAAAATTATCCAGATTTTAGGCATTCTGCTTGATATCTGTTTGAACCATTAGCTGCCCTGGATTCTAAACATTCTTTTTTTCAAAAAAAAAAAGTGTAAGTCTTTAGCCCTTTTGGAATCAGAGACAGAATGCAAAAAGTACAGCCCTATTGTTCTGTAAAAAAGGAGCCTTCTGCTGCCTTTTAAATATTCAGCTAATGAGTGAAACATCATAGACTCATTGAAATGTAAATTGACCTTCTCGGGGCAAATGTTGTAATTGGGATGTCTTCTCTGTTTACAGAGAGCAGACTATCAGAATACAGTGCAAAGAAATAAGAGTCCCAAGACATGGAAAGGAATTAAGACAAATTGCAATGCAACAAAGTAGTGAAATTTTTGTATGTAGTTTCAGACAGTAGTAATTTCATTTCTAAGAGGAAATGATATCCTTTTGTAAGGACAAATGCCATATTTCCTTGTCATGGCTATATGCTATAGCATTTTGAACCCACATGACCTGTTAACTGCTAAGTTAAATGGCTCTTAGGCCAAAGTAAAAAAAAAAATATTTATTTCATCTCATTTCATTTCTATGCTGCCTTTTCCCCCATAAAGGAACCCAAGGCAGCTCACAGATTAAAATTGGTTAAAAGATTTTACAATAAAAAATAAAAAAAACAATTAAAATCTACCTAAAAACAGTATAAAATGATATTAAAACATACATAAGGTTTTTTTTAAAACATATCTATGGCGTGGTACAGAGTGCCTAAAAACGGTGCCCTGCTGGTGCCTGTTTTCCCTCTGCAGGGAAACCTCAGCTGCCAAAGCACGTGGCTTCCCTGCGGAGTAAAAAGAACCCATGAAAAGCGGGGAGACTTTACGCCACAGCTGTGGCATAACAAGTGCGCCAATGGAGCACTCATATATAAGTGCCATGCAGATGCCACGTGGCGCTTGCATAACAATGGTGGTGCCCATGTGTACAGGGCACCGCCATTTTGATGCCCTCATCACGTGTTAGGGTTGAGGGGCGTCTGGACACGGCGCCCTGAGGCAACCCTAGCATGTGACGAGGGTGTCTTAAAGGGCCGTCTGCACCAGCCCTACATTACACACCTCATATAAAAGCCTCTCTGACACGATTAACTATTAAAAGCCTGCTTGAATAAAAATGACTTTGCCTGCTAGTGAAAGGAAAGCAGGGAGGAAGCCAGCCTAGTCTCTCAGGGAAGAGAATTCCAGAGGATGGGAGCAGCACCAAACAAGCCTGTGAAGGTCGTGGGACTAAGAGAAATCCCCCCCCCCTTGTAGATTTTAGGACTCTGGCAGGTTCATATAGGGAAATACAATGTTTCAGGTAGTCTGGACCTAAGTCAGATGGGAAAAGAGAACACTGCACAACTGATGAAACCATTTTTATTTCTATTTAAATAAGTGGGCTTTTCCTCACTTTGCACTGACACCTGTAACAGTAGATGTAAATTTTATAAAATCTAAATTCCATTTCCCACTTTTCATCTCCCATGACACTGTGTAAGGATACTCACCAAAGGGTGCTCACCAATAGGTCCTCCTCGTCCTAGAGAAAAGTGACTATTGTGGTGCTACAAGGTTCTGCCCTAGGCCCAGTGCTATTAAACATCTTTATCAATGACATGGATAAAGGAATAGAGGGCATGCTTATGAAATTTGCAGATGGTACTAAATCTGCAGTGGTAGAGGGGTAGCTAATAGCCTATAGGACAGGATTAGAATTCAAAATGACCTGGACAGATTGGAGAGCTGGGCCAGAACTAACAAAATGAATTTCAACAGGGAGAAATGTAAAATACTACACTTATCCAGTAAAATGAAATGCACAGATATGGGTTGGGGGACACCTGGCTTGACAAAAGTACAAAAGCGAAAGGAATCTAGGAGTCCACTCACCAACACTGGGATCACTAGAGGCTGGCTTTCCTTCAGCTTTCTCCTGGTCTCCACTAACTTTACATTTTCTGCCCCTTCCATCTGGGATGCCAGGCCTGGTCTAAAAACCAATGCTTCTGTTTTGGGAGACATAAATGAGAAGTTGTTTGTTGGTGGTTAGGGATTGATGGACACCACACAACAGTCATATCCCAAGATGAAGTTCACTTCCCCAAAGAACAGAAATCTCCCCTTCAAGAGAAGTAAATCTTCTCAGTAGTAGACCATAAGTTTAACATGAGTCAACAATGTAGTGTGGCAGCTAAAAAAGCCAATGCAATTCTAGGCTGAATCAATACAAGTACTGTGTCTAGACTGAGTGAAGTAATAATGCCACTCTATTCTGCTTTTGTCAGGCCTCACCTGGAATACACTGTCACATTCTGGGCACCACAATTCAAAAGGAAGTTGACAAACTGGAGTGTGTCCAGAGGAAGGTGATCAAAATGGTAAAAGGTCTAGAAACCATGTCCTGTGAGGAGTGGCTTAGGGAGCTAGGTATGTTTAGCCTGGGGAAAAGAAGATTGAGAGGTGGCATAATAGACATATTTAAATATTTGACAGGGCATTTGTAGGCCTTCCAGCATGATTCTATGGGTTGAAGTTTAGCAGATGTTGACCACAGAATTCTGCTGGAGGACCTAGAAGTTCCTAGAGAGGTGTTCTCTCACATATTTGTGAATTTTCCACTTTCATGGGGGTCCTTTGACACTAACCCCAGTGAATATGGAGGGCCTACTAGTTCAACTTCACACTTAATTAAAATTAAAATTACTGTACATCTCCACCAAATTCCTTTCTTCAGTGTGAAAATAATGCACAGTAAGTGGGGACTGGGAAAAGCACAGAATAATTTGCATGTATGGCCTTTGCCTTTGGGAAGTGTGGAAGCCCTCTCCAGTGGTCCCATCCTAAATGGACTCTTTGTTGTTCATTGCAGAACATCTGATGCTTCCTTACAACTACTTGTACAAACGGCCCTTCCCTTACACGGGAATCCATTCCAGACTCCCCCCCCCACCGCATAAGGGAAATACAACGTATGCTTGAGCCCCATTAAAAACAATAGGTCTTGTGCATGTGGTGCAGCACGGCACAGCGTACGCGCCATTGCTGAAAGCCGAGCATAGTGTGGCGGCACTGTATACCTAATGAGCTAGTTCATGCAGTATAAAAACCCAGTCCTTTGACCTGGAAGTTGTGATAAAGAACAAAATTCTCCTCCAAAAGAGACACTGGTTAAGCTGTTTCTACCCGCACACATGTCCACTGCACTCCCCACTCCCCCCGATGTCAAGCAAGGGGTGGATGAACATGAAGATGTTTAATGAGGGCTAATTGATCCTTTGTTTTGAAAATATGTCTCCCAAGCCCAAGTAAACAAGTGGGCTGGAATAACTTTGGCATGTTTAATTAGGTTCTGTAGCAGATTTTGGCTTCAGTGATAATTGTATGTATAAATAATTAACAGCCTATTTTTGTCATACCAGACACGTGGCATAAGAAAGCAGGATTCCTGCTGCAGCCTCCAGGATTGCCAGAGGGATTCAAAAGTGAAGGTGTAGGGCTAGTCAAATAGACTTTTTACAGTGGCTTTAGTATATTCCTTGTGGATGGGATTGTAAAAAGGAAAATGGAGTGTTTTTAAATACTGTTAAAGGGTTTAGAAAGCCAAAATGGGGCTACTATGGCCCATTGGTAAATAGTAGACCAAGACCAGCAAGCAATGGACTACAAAAGGATATGCTTTTAACTTTGGTTTTACTTTGAAGCCTTCAATAAGAGAGTCAGATGCAGTTATATATTGCTTCTTCACTCCTCAGTATATTTATAAAGATAGGATGAGTTTTATTCTCCTTCAGAGGTGGACCTTCTGCACAATTTATCATCTGCCAATCCAAATTCAACCAACCAGCCAGATGAAAACTTTCGAGTTTGCTACCAACGTACAAATGCAAAACAAAAACTGAGGTTGTCAAAAGCCATTGGTTTGCTGATACATAATTCATCTTAGACTGAGCGTTACAAACTGTGTACATGTGCTTGTTCTAAAACAATTCCAGTTGGCCTTTGAACTAAAGCAGAACCCGGTCTAACAGGTTGGAATGTTACAGTACTTTCCTTTCAAAGGCTGCAACAAAGGGACCATTCTCGCACATGTACTTTTGCTTCCGTGTAGGAAGAAGTCTCATACTCTCCATCTGTTCTAATTTGGCAGGGAGTCCCAATTAAAAGTTCTCTCATTTTTTTCAGCTGATTTTGAAATGACCCAGCTTTTCTCTCTTCCTTCCACCTTCTCCCTTTGCCCTCAGCTTACCATATATACCTGTGTATAAATTAAGAACTGTAGGTCAAAAATTGACCCAAAAAACCTGGGTCGACATATATACAGGTGAAAAGGGTAATTGACACGAGCCTCTCACCAGCCAGGCTGCCTCTGCAAGGGACAGCCCAGCTGAGGAGAACCTGGGAAGAGCAGTCTGTCCCCAGCTGGGCTCCCTCCTGAAGTCTGACCATCAACATATCCACAAGTCATACCAAAATCCATAATTTTGACCCCAAAGGTTGACCTCGACTTATACATAAGGGTTGACGTATAGTCAAGTATACAGTATTTCATTTGCTGCAAACTGAGTTCAAAGCATAAAAGTAGTTTGCACTTAATTAACTCAGCATTGTGGTGAGGAGAGGCTCAGATGTAGGATGGGTGACACCTGACTTGACAACAGGACATGTGAAAGGGATCTGGGAGTCTTGGTAGACTCCAAGGGGCACGTGAATCAATGGTGTGATGCAGCACCTTAAAATAGGCAATACAATCCTAGGCTGCATCAATAGAATGTAGGGTCTAAACTGTGGGAAGTAGTAGTAGCACTCTAGTCTGTTTTGGTCAGACCTCACCTGGAATATTGTATCCAGTTCTGGGCAATTCAAGAAAGATGTTGATAAGCTGGAACGTGTCCAGAGGAGGGCAACCAAAATGGTGAAAGTTCTTGAAACCATGACTTATGAAGAGCAGCTTTGGGATCTGGATATGTTTAACCAGGTGAAGATAAGGTTGAGAGGTAACATGTTATCACCTTTAAATATTTGAAAGAGTGCCACATTGAGAATGGAGCAAGCTTGTTTTCTACTGCTCCAGAGAGTAGGACATGGAGCAATGGATTCAAATTACAGAAAAAGAGATTCCACCTAAACATTAGGAAGAACATCCTGATGGTAAGAACTGTTCAACAATGGAATATGCTGCCTCAGAGTGTGGTAGAGTCTCCCTCTTTGGAGGATTTTAAACGGAGGCTGGATGAACCTTCTGTCAGGAGTGCTTTGATAGCATGACAGGGGGATAGACTGCATGGCCCTTGGGGTCTGTTCCAACTCTGTGGTTTTATTCTATAATTGTATGATAGGAAGGATAGATTCTTGTTCTTTGAGTGATTTCAGACAAAAGCAAACTTTTACAGACTCTCCTGCAACTTGTCTGTTCATCCCCATTAATAACTTTTGCCATCTTGGCTACATTATGATGTTGCTTGGCCACATACATCCCAGTTTTCATATGGGAAATGTTGGAGGTTATGGACATCTAGAGCTCAACTTATAAAGGATGATGTATATCCCTGCTTTGCCAGTTCATGAGCCAGGAAACTGATTGAAACTTCCTATGCTGTGTATGCAAAACAAAATAGAGCTGACCCATCATTACATGGGATGCTTTGTGTTTACAAAATGCTGGCAGCAGTACAGTCAGTGCTAGTAGCCTGGAGTGGGGCGGGAGGAAATGTCCACTAAGAGAGTTGTTAATGATAGGGGAAAGAGCAAACAGTGCTATGTTAGCACTGGGCCATCATGGACATGCTGGAACTGGCACTGTTTACCAAAATATCCTTCCTTTCTTCTTATTTGTTTCAAATAGGAAATAGCAGACCAGACTTGATTGCAAATATTTGTTTGATTTTGATTTGGTTTTTTTACTTTTAAAAATTTATTGCCCATTCCAATAACAAAACTGTGCTATTCTCAAATGTCTTTTTTGGCATCAGAAGGAAACTCCCATTTTATTTCTAAAGTCATAATGGTGCTATGATTGAAGTGAGTTTGAAATGTCAAACTGCACATTTTCTTATGCTCAGATAATTTCTTTTTTTATCATGGTTGGCAACCTTTTTTAGGCCTAATATATCACGAAGATAGAAACAATTGTAAAGCATAAAACGGCAGTAGACAGAGGGGAGGAGAAATGTTAATGGTTATTCATGTTAAATGTTAGTACTATGTAAAGCAATAGACACGGCTGGCTAAAGGGGATCCCTGTAAAACTTAAGTTCAAGGTCTAAAATTGCCTAGCTAAAAGACAGAGTGCTGTAAAATCCTTTCTGGGGAGATATGTTTCTGAATGACTGAGGATGCCAAGGAGGTTGTGATAGATATTTAAGCAATACTCCTCCCTGCTTCTAACTCACAAAAGTTAAAGTGGCACTTCTTCTGTTGTCTGACTCAATTCCCCTCTGTATTTGCCCCTCTGAATAAGAACACTGTAAGAGGACAGATAAAGTGCAACTAACTTTGCACCTAATGCCACCATTTGTTATATTCCATGTACTTCTTGACCAGCACCCTGTCCCAAACTGCCTACACCTATCATACACTGGGGAACACTGGAGAATTGTAAGTAGAGTGAACCAGGCAACTCTTGCCTTCCTCTTTGCCCAGTAGATATACGTTTTCCATTCAATAAACATCCACTTGCAACTGTAGCACATTCATCCATTGTATGCTAAACTAAGTCTGGGCACTCTGTTATCATCTGCCTTCTGGGGTAAAGGCACTCCTAAAACCCTCAGCAGGAAAGCCACACTTGACTCAGCCAAAACAAAAGATAACTTTCCTCAGATGTTGGCATAACAATATGGGCCAACAGCAAATGCCAGTTTTAGTCAGCCAGATGGGACTGGCATAAACACTTGCTTGTGCAACTTGGCATGGGAAGGAAGGCAAGATCAGATTCTCAAAAACAATGTCAGAAGGAAGAGTAAAAGAATTTCACCTGGTTTGGATCCAAGTATACTTTTTAAAGGCAGAAATGAAAAGATCCCAGATCTGCAAACATCCATTCCTTTCTCTTTATATTACACATCTTGCATCTCTGTCTGTTCTGTATATCTACACAGTACATACACACATATGTGCCCACAATGCATATGTACACACAGATACACACATGCAGAAGAGATGAGGATAGCCCTTAGAAGAGCTAAGTTCTAGATACTAGGAATGAAGTTTTGTGGAAGAATGCAAAGGCAGCTGTATTAAATGTTCTGTTTTTAGATACTGTCCCTCTGCAAGGAGAAACAGTGGGCCTTTCACAGCATTAGATCCTCCCTTTTTCCCTTGAGGCCACCTCAGGCTCAGGGCCGGTTTGGTCCCATTCCTTTCTGAAGCACCATTGTTCCTTCCTGTCCCCCACAGTAGACTATGCAGAATTGTGTCAGATATCACAAGGAGAATATGCTTATTCTTCCCTAGCAAAATGGAGAAGCATGCATTGCCTTGAGGCATCTTCTGGAGGAGTGCTTAAGCCCATCTGTGGCCTACGTCTGGGCAGTGAGGCGAAATAATTATGGATGCATTCACACATTTCCAAGCAGGGTGGGGGAAACCTAGCTGGAAGCAGGAGGAGGGCTGCAAGGCAAAGCAGGCTATGATTTCTTGCACCTGCCTCCCTTACAATTTGTAACAATCCTGCACAGGCAGGCTGGAAGTGCTGTAGGGTTTACACAGCAAGCCAGGTTAAACACATCACAGTCAGAGATGTTTTAGGTGGTGCCCTTTCTGTTAGATTGTTTTTAACTGGGCCAAGTCTCTAGCCATAATCTGAAATGCCAGATAACTTTTAATGGTGTTACAAGCTCCTCATACCAATACACTTGATGGGAAATTAAGTAGGCAGGCTTTCACAATGGTACCTATCCAGGAATCTAGAAGATTAGAAGGTTTATTTTCATACATATATCACTGGTCATGCTTTGGGTGATTGATGCTTAAAAACTTGCATTTTATGTCTCTTAGGCTAATGGCAGGTACATTCCTCTGTGTTACCCATAGAAAGCTGAGTAAGGTGAGAGAAGAAATGTGCCCTTCAGGAAAGTAAGGGTGTTTCCAAGTGCAAGATTTTAGGGATGCTTCCAGACTACACTTCTGTTACGCATCTCACACAACCTCATTTACAGAATTTTACAGAGGGCCCAGATATGTTACCCTATCCCCTCATCCCATTTCCCCACCAACTTTTCTTACATCTTTTTCTTTAACAAGCCTCCCAAAAACTTTAAGAAAGGAAAGGATTGAACAGTTGCTCCGTATTTTATGACTGGCAACACTAGAGGTGTTCCATCTAGGCTTGGTCCATTTTTTAACTTCGCTACACAAAACCAGCTGGACAGATTTCCCCCATATCTGGATTATACAGTATGTTTGGGAAGCTCCAACTTCTTGGGCACAGAATTCACTTTGGTAAGTCAGAGCATCCCAAACACCACCTCACTTTTTGTAAAAATCCAACCTGTATTTTTTAATTAGGTATTCATCATATTTGAAGATGATATTTGAGATGGTCTGAGGTAAAATACAGGCTATGCCTCTTACACAAAATTAACTTTGGGGTGCTGAGGGGCATGCCAATTTTTTTTTAATCCGTACAGAATAGTATGTTTGGTGGCAAATTGGGAGGGTTATGCTCTCTGGCATAACTGAAACTGATGCTCAGTGTGAAGAACATTTCAGCACCTCAAGAGACAGGCAGCTGAAACTTTACAGGCACTGACAGTGGCTAATGACTCTTCTCAGAATGCTAGATACTACAGCAAGTTTTGAATACATTTTGGTTATTGCTTTACATTTTCAACCTGTGTTAGTTACACTGTATATAAATAAATGAATACACAGATAAAATGTCATAACAGCTGAGTATCGTCTGTGTCTGCTTTGTCATCTCAGTACGTACGAAATAACTTTTCCAACCTCTGGCCTATCTAGCTTTAGCAGTGTTCATTTTTGGATTAAAACTCCTATATTCCCCCAACCTGTATGGCCAGTTGTAGGAGCTATTCTCTAAAAAATAACATTTCTAAGTTCTTGACATGGCAAAGAAAAAGAGAAAAGCCCTTGGCACAGAGCCCTGAGAGCTCTTCCCTAGCGCAGTCCTGAGAGAAATAGTTGAAGTAGGGAGGGGATTTTGTTTAAATTGTTACAGCATCACCAGCTGGCTGTGTTATATGATAAGCTTCCTCACTGTGGAAAACAATTATAGCTGATTAGATCCTTTAGATGTGACATTGCACTTTTTGGACAGAATTTGATGTTAGGATGTGGTTGCTAACTTCAGGCAGTCTTTCTCAGAAGGTGGCACATATGTTCTCTTGGTGGACATGTTCACTTGGTCCCCTTCAGAGGACAGTCGGAAGAGCTCCTTCCTGACAAGTAAAACTTGCAAAAGTCATTTTTAAAGAGAAAAAAAGCACGGCCTGTTTATATCACAGTTATATAATGTAAGGAATCTTACTATACTTCTAGGAAAATGCAAGGGAGGAATAGAGCAAGGGTGGATCTGTGTTTTCATATACTACACTGATCTCTGTACAATTGGCCCTCTGTATCTACAGATTCCACCATCCATGGCTTGAAAATATGTTTTAAAAAATCCAAAAAGCAAACTTTGATTTTGCCACCTTATGTAAAGGACACCATTTTACTATCCCATTTTATACAATGAGACTTTAACATCAGCGAATTTCCGTATCCATTGGTGGGGGGCGGGGTCCTGAAACCAAGCCTGAATAGATATCAAGGGCCCACTGTATATTTATATTTCATAATGCATAGAGGCACACTTGTAACTTGACAATTTGTGTGAGCATGTGTTGAGATAACAACACATGACAGCATTTTCCAGCCCTGTATTTATTTATTTATTGCACTTATATCCCATCTTTGTCCCAAAATGGGATCCAAGGAGGTTAGTAATGGCAAGGTTAGGAGGCTAGCATGAGGGACAAAGGGCAAACATCCACTGGCTGGGAGGAATCCATAAGCATATCCCAAGTGCCAAAGCAATGAACTATGATTCAAGAAAAGGAGGGTGTGCTGGAAGCAAGTCTCTAAACTCATGTTAATGAAAGCCTGGTATGTATCTGTTAGAATAGGGAAGAAATGTAAATCATACTCACAGATTTTTTTCATCCTTGGAGAAAGGATGTTTCCACACATTTTTGCAAAAAAATAAAAATAGAATAGAATAAAAATCTTAAATGCAAAAAGTCATTGAAAAATTTATAAAACTTCTCACAGTCCCACCAAGCAGGAGAAAACCTTTTGAAAGTTTTCATGCTTGCATGTGAGAAATAAGCAAAGGTTTTTATCTCTAATATAGCATCATTGTCTGGACAGTTTCTTGGAGGTTGGTCGGATCATTTCTGGATACAATTGCCAATATTTATTGCTTGTTGGGTTTTTATAATCAATTTCAGTGCTAGGCAATGGTCTATTTGACATTTAATGAAACTGACATTTAAATGAATAAATTAGTGAATGCACTTTTACTCAGGAGAGAAGGTATTCTGTTCCCAGAAGGAGTATAATACATCCCAGGGGAAATGTTAGAAGTGTTGTCTGCATTTTGTTTCCTAAATACAAGTGAATGTACACTGGGAGTGTTGCCATAATCCAATCCAAAAGGAACCAAGACAACCACCAAATATCTTTCCACCCCAATTCTCTACCAAGAAGCATCCAGAATTGCCTCCCACTAGCCTCCTTTTCCCCCAGGAATTGGATCTAGGCAACATAGGGAGCATCATATATCAGCCTGCAGTTAAACAAAACACCTGCTCCTAACCAGACTGTGTGACTGAAAGCCAAATACCATCAAGCACTGATCCATGTTCATCTTCCTAATAATACATCCTACTGAGAAAGTATATTGCAAAGTAGCAACACTGAGGAAAGTGCTGTTGTTGTTGCATTGATTCTCTCGACTTGAAGACCAATAGCGAGGAGGAAGCTAAGGAACTAGAAACAATTCTTTGGCAAGGCTCCAAGCCTCAAATGTATCCCCATGGTTCAATTTAACTCAGTTTCATTTTTCTCCTCCTCTCTCTTTTTTTTCTTTTGGTGGTGAAAAGAACCCAAGTCTGCATCATAAAATACCAGTTTACACATGATATTTTTTTTTTAAAAAGCAATAAAATCATTTGCCAATCCATCCCACTGATGACTTATTTAAACCAGGTTGCATTGCATATCTATGCAGTACTATCATCCCAGAGATTCAGAGTGAATGGATGGTGTTACCCAAATTTCAGGGTCCTGGGAAGGCATCTGCAATTAATGTTCATGGGGGAATTTCATTAGCTCAGTTGAAAACAGTGAAAGGGCTTAGGCAACTTAAAGCAAGATCTAGCCTGTATATACTGGCCTGTTACAGACAGCCAAAATAAAACTGCTTCGAGTCATAGTGGAGGTATGGTGTTTCAATGATGCATGCGTCCTAAGAGTCCAGAAGCCACACCAAAGCTGCACTCCAGTCCTTAGGGCTGGAGTGTGGCTTTGGTTCGACTTCTGGACTCTTAGGACGCATGCATCATTGAAACACCATACCTCCACTGTGACTCGAAGCAGCTTTATTTTGGCTGTCTGTAACAGGCCACTGGTTCCAAAGACAGAAACTCCAGAATACAAGGTTCAAATTAGTTTTACTTATTAACTGGAAGGAAGTCAACATACCCCCAAGGACACTCTTTCATGCACACATCCAAGACTTAACAATATAGAAGGTGGTAGCAGACAGCAAATTAAGGGGGTGCAGAGGGCAATACTATACCAGTTCCAGAAGTTGAGTTCCAGTCGGGTGGATACCATGAAGTGGCTCAGCAAGCTGAGGAGTCAAGCAAGATGCAGGCAAAATGGTCTGACCTCCAGCAAGACCAAATTAGTGGTGTCCAAGCAGGCATATTTATACTGTAAAACCTATCCTGGGGCAGAACGCAGGATAATAATAGATTTTCCAGAACAAAAGAATGTGAAAGGACTTTGGGAATGGTCACACAATCAATATGGCTTCCAGAGGGAGATACTCTTGGATTTCTGTTTGCTTGCAAATACAAGCCTTATCACCTGAAATTACTCCCTTTAGTAAAGGGATTATGCAGATTCTGATCTTGAATCTATTCTTGGCTATGTGCTTTTGCACTTCCCCATGCTTGAGCCTCTTGGATTCCCAAATATGGTCCCAGTTCTCCTTATATGATATGGCTGTTTTCCCACATTGGGGGCACCCTAGCACATATATGCCTTAGTCCTTTTTATATTAATATCAGAAAAGATCGGGGGTGAAGAGAGGATGGATCCTGGAGTAGCAATGGGTTATCCTATTCTGAGATGCTCATACTGCATGCCGCATGGCCACTTGCCAAACTTAATCACAAAGCTACAAGGGGATGGTTGGTGTTATGTTTAAACTGGGCCTTAATCAGGGCCTGCATTTGACGGAATGTGGCCATGGAACATGGCCTGTGGGAAAAGTCAGAGAAAATTTCAGCATCTGTGTAATATGCCACCGTGCGGAAACACTGCTGATGCTAACTATCACATCCGTGTGCCGCTGTTGTGAAACTGCTATATTTGCCTCAGCAGCCTTGCATCCTCTGAGCCTTTGGATGTGAACATAATGAGGTGCACAAAGAAAGGTTAGGAGATCTGAAAGATACCCCAGAAGGATGAAGAGAACAACTCAGGGAGCTGAATAGGAAGCAAAACCTTACATTGCACCATGCATGATTAGTAAATAAAAGGCAGCTTTGCACCCCCTGGTGGCAATTTTCTGCATTTGCACTGATTCAAGGAAGGAAGAGTGGAACCAAAAGTGGGCTTTCCCCCCTCTTAGGAAGCACCATGTTTCTTATAGTGCCCACCCTGGAGGGATGGAGAGGCAATATTTTAAAAGGTTACTGCTGCAATAAGGAGGCAAAATCTCTAGAAATCTTGTTTTAAATGGATGTTACAGCTTCTGTCAGCAGTTTAAAATTCATTCAGCATTTAGCATCCTTTGCTGCAATAAAAGGAGTTTGGTTTGGTTGAATTTTTGATCTTTAGTCTTAGGCCAGAATAAGTGCTGCAATCTGTGCAATCTAGGCATTTCTGTTGCCTTTCAGGGAATGTCTCTTACTATATCATCTTCCACAGTCTGGTGCCCTTCAGATATATTGGACTATAGCTCCCATTATTCCCATCCAAGATTGAGTCAGCAAAGGCTGAACAAGGTTGGGGAAGTCTGAATCGCTCTCACCTGTGCATATGTATGTAAACACATCATTACAGAGAAAGGGAGAATTCTCTCATGCTGCTAAGACACTGTGGATCTCATTGAGTCATGTGCCATGTCAAAAACAGGTTCCTGCAAATTATTCTGAAACAATGTACCTAATAAAATCAGTTCCTATTGTCACTGAATCCTCTTGCAAGCCTTATTGTGTGCCTCAAAATCCCGAGTCATAGAGGGTGCAGCCTAGAAATACTGGCACAGATCTAGATCAGGGCTGTTTATTGATTAAATAATTAAATATCCCTCCTTTTTATCAAAATTGGCCCACAAGTCTACTAAGAACAGGATACAGGTTAAAAAGAAAAGGTTGATAAAAAAAAACCTTTAAAACAACAATAAATACAATTAAAGCAACAGTAAAAAAGCATAACCAGCACCCAACTGGTTCAATACCTTCAATAGCAATCCAGCTCACATCCCAAAGTGTTTCCCAAATAAGAATGTATTTGTCTGCTGGCAGAAGGACCACAGGGAAGAAACCAATTTTTCTCAGCAGGAAATTCCAGCACCTAGGGGCAAGTTCTGGAAGGAAAACAACACCTCCATGTCTTTTCCCACATGGTAACATGGTAAAGATAAGATAGTCAGTGGCAACAAAAGCTACCGAGAAGCCCACGTGAACCAACAGGGATGCATTCTTTCTGTGCCACTCCTATACTGGAGCTGAGACACCATCATACACTCCAGTATCATACAAAGATAGTATACTAGCACTTGTGAGAACTTATGCATAAGAGTTGGGTTCATCTAGGGATATGTTTTAGCAAATCAATCATTTCATCTACTGTCTCTTTTCAGTAAGATTCAGTCACATGCCATAAAGAGCATTTACTACTATCCTTATCCATTGGGCCATTCTACTCTTTCCTATAGCCCAGAAAGGTACAATATGTTAGGTCTGACCACTCCAAGGATCCTGGCCATATACTCAGGCTGTAAAAACTGAACAATACCTATTATAATTAGGCAAGCAGAGGCCAAAGTTCTATCCATTGGGCTTGAACAAGCAAGCCATTTTATCTGCAAAATTGGTTATAAATGTCATGCAAATTGGTTATAACGTACTGTCCAATGGTCTTGCCTTTCTTCCATTGTGTTTTGATTACCTGAAAGAGCTCTGTTGGACGATTGTAGAGGTGCCATGCTGGAAGAGAAGAGAACATCAATGTCTTTGCTGCCATCAGTGCCACAGAATAGGTATTCTAAGCTGTGGTTGTTGTTGTTGTTGTTGTTGTTGTGTGCCTTCAAGACAAACCTATCATGGGATTTTGGGGGGCTGAGAGAGTGCAACTGGCTTAAGGTCACCCAATGGGTTTCCATGGTTGAGTGGGGAATCAGACCCTAGTCTCCAGAGTCGTAGTTCAATGCTCAAACCACTACACCATGCTGGCTGTCCCAGTGTGTTTAGACTGTTTATTTAGACACACACCAACTTTTCCACCAGTTGCCCATGTTGTTCTAGTCCTTGTCCCTTCCATTTTCTCACCCTTGGTTCCCCAGAAAATATAGGAAAGTGATGACTGTCTCATGTGTTCTAGGTACATTGATCTCATGTTGGCTGGTCAAGGAGGCAATGGATGGAATCATGCATCTCTCCAGAGGTTGTTGGTCTTCAACTCTCAGCAGCCTAGCCCATGGTGAGAGTTGCAACCCAACAACATCTGGAGAAGCACAGGCTTTTCATTCCTGCTGTAAGTCAATACCTCTGTGACCCAGAGAGCTGGTACAAATGGAGAAATTACTTCCTGCTTCTCCAGCTCCTACCTAATATGGAGGTGCATGAGAATTTTCTCAACAAAACCAGTCTGATAGCTCCTCTTGACTATAGAGACAGCCTAATTCTTCTTTTTAAAGGGAAAGCCTTGCATGTCCATGTGGTCAGTAGGGACACACTTCTAATGGAAATATTTTTAGGAGACATGATTGCTTCCTGCAATCCATTCACACCATTAGTGGCAGGCCACTCTGGATGGCTATGCTGACTGTACAATTCTGGGAACTGTAGTCCAAAAAAGCAACTTCCCCAAGCTCTGCTTCTCAGCCAGTTGTCATTTTCTCCCAACAAGGCAATCATTTGGTGGGAAGGAGCCGTGCAGTCTTCTGGTGTGCTTGTTGTCTTGAAATGTAGTTACTTGAGTGCCATGGGGAAAGGCTTCAAGGAGTCCCATCCCATACCATTAGCAGTAAGTCTGAATGTGCCCATGTCATGAATATTTATTTTCTATGCATGTGGATAAGAAGAACAGACCTTTGGCCTTTGGTACATGCATTGGTGAGTAACAAGGAAGGGAGGAATTACTGACTTTTGAAGGAATGGTGAACATGTGGATCCTCTCTCTCTCTGGCTTTACTTCAAGGCATAGTCACCTGTCACTCCTTCTGCTGCAGTGATTGCTAAGTCTCTTCCCTGAGCCAATTAAAATGAGACAGTCCTTCATTCTCTGTCAGAATTGCCCTTAATGGGACTATTGACAGAGTGATCCCTTCTCCAGAGAAGGAGTCTTGGGGCAGGGAAAGAAGGATTATGTCTGCAACATAGTATTTACTCAACTTGTTTGGCAAAGTTTTAAGTGCCAGGCATTGAGTGAGGCCAGTTTCAGCATGCTTCTGACAGCACTGAATTAATGCTGAGGAAACTCAGGGCAACAGCCCCCCCCCCCCATTTATAGCCAAGGTCAAGAAGTGTCACCTTCAGATGTCAAATTTCCTGAGAGGAGGATTTTGGCAGGCCTCTAGTGATAACTTCAATCAGGCTGTAAGCTACAAGAAAAAGAATACAAAACTTTGACAAATGTTCTGGCAAAGGTTCTGGGGAGGAGTGAACTATTACTCTAACCTAGGATAGGTTGGTTGAGGCAACACATATTCATATGCACAAGCAATCTCTTATTTGATTGGGCTCAGTGGGAATTCAAAGTGATCATATCGGTTCTCTGGGAGTTCACTTTTTAGATTGTGAGAAGCAAAAAGGAAGAAAGAGGATGAGGGGATTTTTTGCACTGTGATTGTCAGGGTGTTTATATCAGTTTAAATCTCCTGCAGCATTTTGCAGCAAGGCTGTGAAAATAGCTAGGAGGGAGCAGAGTCGCTTGTAGATGTGACAGCATCATTTCCTCTTTCCCTGCATTTTCAGCTATTTCTTACTCCATCTGCCTCCATACAACACACACATGGCCTGTCCTGGGTACTTAGATCTATAACCAAGCATGGCATCTCTCAGAAAAAAGCGAAGGAGGGCTCTGTGCTTTCCAGGTTCCAGTTACCGTATGGCGGTGACTGGAGTACTTCCCTCAGGGTGGATGTCACTCACTTCCTTCCTCAGTGTCTGCATCCCAAATGTTAACTCATTTGGGAGAGTGAACAAAATGTGATATTCTTTAATATAATTCATTTCATTAATTAACTTCTTTGAAGGAACTGATCATAGAAAGAAATCAGTAGACCTCTCTCTGCACTCAGTTCGAGTCTCAGTAACATTTTCTGCTTATTGTCTGGGCAGCTGAATTCATGAGTGGTTCAGAGCTGCTTAGATTGTGGAAAACAGGGGTGAGATAGGTAATGATTTTAGTGCTTATAATATAGCAACCCAGTCTCAGCTTGTTTGCTTCCTGTTGGGAGACTAAAGGGCTGTACAGGCCACCCCTTTTAGCACTGGATTGGGGCCATGGCAACTACACACCACAGCCCTGATCTGGCCTTTCCGCTATGGTAAGGGTGCTGTAGCCACAGCTTTTTGGTACTCCTTTGGCGCTGCATCATCTGGATGCAGCCCCAGAGGAGCACCTTGACACCACCCACCATGTGGTGCAGCACACGGCATCACACCGACATGGGGGCAGAGTCAGAGTGTACATCGTGTGGACACCACACACCCACTCCGCCCCCCCAAGCCAGCCTTTGCCACCAGTACACCCTGTAAGTAAAGACTGAATCCAGTCAAATTTGCTTATTGGATTCAACCAGATGTGGCTCAGCTAAGCAGAACATTTCTAATTAGATCATATGGTGAAGGTTATTATAGTTTTTTTTAATAAAACATTTATTAATTTAAAGAGAAAAGATATATCAAAACATTGTTTTCCACGTGAAGAGAAAAGAACTATCAGGGCTGCAATGTAGAGTCTGACTGCAGATTTGGAGTGCCCTGGAACATACTTCTAATTTTTGACCTTCCGTAAGCATTGCTAAGCAGTATTAATGTGCCATCTTTTCTGCAAGTTATCCCTGTTGGATAAAGATAGGATGGCTGTTAAATCCTTTAATTCTAACATAACTTCAGTGTACTGTTGGAGATTGGAATTATGATCACATAGTAATGTTATTCCATCACAGTAACATAAAGGAGATAATTGCACTACACTCTTAAAACATTGCTAATTCACTTTAACTGCTCTGGCTGCCTCCTGTTGCATTCTGGGACTCGTAGTTTAGGGAGAGGCATTTAGAATTCTCAGCTAGAGAGCTCTTAGGCCTCACTGGACTACAAACACCAAAATGCAACAGGAAGCAGCCAGAGCAGTTAAAGTGGACTAGGAACACTTTAGGAGCGTAGTGTGATAATCTACAAAGTCTATTTAACTGCTATAAAGTTGGAACAACATATGAAGAAATGGGAACACAGTGGGGAGAAGCAACTGACTTAGCCCACATGGCACCTTGACTCAGGTATCACTCACTCACAGGTATGAAGCGATGTCATCAGAGAAAACACTCACGTGTAGGAATAGAAAACCCAAGAGAAGTGACTCCTTCCCACCTCACTGCAGTCATACCAGGAGACAAAAGATGTTGTTCACATGAACTTCCTAAGTCTTGAATGCACAGATGATCACAGTCTGAGGGCTATGGATCAGCTCCACCTCCCACTGACATCACCTGCTATTGTCATACTCCTTGCCAATTGTGGCAGAAATGCTTCTCATCTTCCATAGCTTCCAAAAGTTTGGGAAAGGGGTCTTTTCCCTCCCCATATTACTACAGATGTGCCACCCAGGCTGCCACCTGCAAAAGGATTTTTAGCATTAATAAAGGTCAAGTGAATAAAGGTCAAGAACTATTTTAGGTGCCTTGGAGAAATCTCCATCATGAAACCAAAATTTAGATTTCACAGCTACAACCTTTGACTTACTTAATCTTTGCAGATTTGCACTCCCTCTGCTTCCTCTTCTCTTTTTGTATTATCCACCCTGTTACCCAAAAAGGAAGGGGGACTTGGGTTCTCCACCAACTCTGTCAGTGCCCTCTTAAATGTTGGAGGAATTAATTAGTTCAGAGGAGGCCTGTGAGAGGCTAGGTAACCAGAGGGACCATTTTCACATATATAACCATACTAACTGTGGGAGAACGCCACGTTGGTGATTAAAGGTTTATTTAGAAATATGCCAGAGAGCACACATACAGTAACAATTCAGTTTGAAATATAGCACACAACTAATCAAAATGGAGGTGTAGAAATTGAATAGTGCAGGCTTAGGATTGTAGAGGCAGGGGTCCTCAAACTTCGGCCCTCCAGGTGTTTTGGACTTCATCTCCCAGAAGCCTCAGCCAATCATCTCACACATGCAAATTTCCTTCCTACCTCAGGATTCTACCATCAATCTGAATAGACTTCCAGAGCCCCACAGGCTCCTCCTTCCTCTTTGTCCCTCAGCCAATCACCACACACATGCAAATTTCCTTCCTACCTCATAATGTCCTCCCTGACATCTTCGCTAATGATCTGGGATTCTGGGAGCTGAAGTCCAAAACATCTGGAGGGCCGGAATTTGAGGACCTCTGGTAGAGAGGGTGTTATTTACCAGTCCTGATGAGAAATCCATAGAAAGTGGGTGTGGCTCAGATAGCATCTGCAGACAATACAAAAAGAGGCAGCTCTGTAGAGCTGGATAGAGCTCCAGTGGTTACTCACTGCAGTCACAAACTGGACATGTGTGGGATGGATATTAATATCCTGTTTGGTGCCCTCAAGAGATACTTAATGTTCCCACATGAAGTACAAAGAGTTTGACTGCTTTCTCATGGGATTGGCAAAAGAGATTATTCCAGTTGGTGGTTTTAACTCTGGATTAACAAAACAGTAATTGTATGTAGGATAACCTCAAAAACTGGATAGAGAAATTGACTGGGAACATGGTAGGGCATATGTGAGAGGTATGGTCTTATTCACTTTAGTGCAATGGACTCCCTTCATCGCCAGTGCAAGAGGATATGCAGACAGCCTGTGGGGAAAATGGAGTGATTGGCCAACCCTTTCAACCTTTACTTTGGAATTACCTAGATCCTCCACGTGTCTTTGGGTCAGTGTGCCTTTCCCATGGGAAACTTTCTAGTGTTCCAAAGGTCATTGTGGCCTTTTAAAACATGCTTGGCTGCAGGTAGGAAAATATGAAGCCATATATACAGCACAGGGGGCATTGCATATGCTACCTAACCTGATGAAGAGTTCTAGTCTACTCAAAATTTTGCCCACATTTTTTTAATTGTTTGGTTTCATTGAAAATATTGCCCACTTGTAGATACAGAGCTTTAAGTCCCAAATCTAACATCTTACAGAAGTTTAGTTAATAAACTTTAGTTAATTTAGTTAATAAACTTAACTAAAGTATCTATAGCCCTACCCCTTTCTTGCAAATTAAGCAGCAAGGACACTCAGGTTGAGAAATTAAGAATAGCTGGGGAAACAACATTCCTAGCAGAGCAGTTTGGTATTGCCTCCATTGGATCCCAAAAGCATTACCTGCTGAAATTTTTGAGAGAAGACCTGACTCACTATAAAAGACAATAATGCTTGGTAAGATTGAAGGCCATAGAATAAGAGGAAGGGCACATTACACATGGAGAAACTCAGTCAGAGAATCCACAGCCCTGAGTCTGCAGACCTATGCAGAGCTGTTAATGACAGGTTGATTTGGAGGTCTCTCAGTCATAAGGTTGCCATAAGTTGACCTGATGGCAATAGACAGCAGTGAGGACAGACGGAGAGGGTTGGAACCAGGCATTGATTTAGCCAATGCTTCAGCTTTTCAAGTCCAGTGGGACCTGACAATTCTATCCCTAACCAATCCAAGTCAAGTTTACAAAGTCAAAATTGCACTCCTGGGTTTATAATTAATATTCAAGAGTTTGAGAAAAAGCAAGTGTAGGTCTCTGAATATTCATCTGGACCTTGCTAGAATTTAAGAATAGACACTGCTTACAATTTTAAACACAACACACCCTATATTGGTTTGCCAGTCATGCTGGTAGCAGGGAATTGAAAAAGATCCTCACACATAATCAGTGTTCAGTTTATGCTTTGAGGTGGGCCAGCTTCTGAAGGGCAAGGAAGATCATGTGTGACTTGGGACAGCTTCCTCCAGCAGCTGCCTTTATGATCTGAAAACTAGTTAACTCCTTAAAAAATTTAGAACAGAATCTAGAAAATAGACAACCTACAGAATATTTTTAATAGAATGGTTGCTAATTCCTCCTGTTTTCCACCTAAACTTGATGTATCTTGCAGTAGATGGTTTGTAATACTGAATAATACCCCAAAATGCACTCATACTTTATTTGCCACAGGACAAATTCACCTTCTAGCTTCAGGATTATTGGAGAACTCACATGCATAAGGTTTGCCAGGGTTTGCCAGTGAACAAACATACAGAATTCAAACTCTTTGCGGTGCGGTGCGGAGGTCCCAGAAATAATTAGACAACAGCACAGTTATACTTGCAAGATCTTATTTCAGTAAGGCTTTGGCAACCCCCTCCCCCCCGCCCTCCTCATGATATTCTTGCAAACAAGCTATTAAAATGTGGGCTAGACAGTGCAACTGTTAAATAGATTTGTAATTGGTTGACTGGCCAAACCCAAAGAGTGATCAGCAATGGTTCCTCTTTATCTTAGAGAGAAATGACGAATGGAGTGCCACAAGGTTCTGTACTTGGCCCAGTGCTATTCAACATCTTTATCAATGATTTGGATGAAACAATAGAGGACATGCTTGTCAAATTTGCAGATGACACCAAATGTAGCTAATGCCCAAAGGAGAGGATCAAAATTCAAAATGGCCTGAATAGATTAGAAAGCTGGGGCAAAACTAACAAAATGAATTTCAACAGGGAGAAATATAAGGCACAGCACTTAGGGCAGAAAAAATTAAATGCATAGATATAGGATGGGGGATACCTGACTTAACAAGACTACCTGTGAAAGGGATCTAGGAGACCTAGTAGACCACAAGTTGAACATGAGTTAAAGCAGGGGTCGGCAACATACAGCCCGCGGGCCGAATCTGGCCCGCGGAGACCGTGGGACCAGCCCCAGCCTGGCCCTGCCGCCGATTGCCGCCCCCCCAGGGGCTGCCGGCGATCGTGCCAACTGGCGTGATCACCGACGGCCTCCTCCTCCTCCCCGCCCTGTGGGGAGGCTTTTAATGCTAACAAATCTCCCTTGTTTTGACAATGTTAGTGTGGTGGTGGTGGTGATGATGATGATGATATGAGTCAGCTTCAGAGGCATGCAGGCACTGTTTCAGAAGCCGAGAGAGTGTCATCTTCCAAAGTGTGTTTTGGGTGCTTTTAATGCTAACAAGTCTCCCTTGTTTTGACAGTGATAGTGTGATGATGATGATGATGATGATGATGATGATGATGATGATGATGATGATGAT
>NC_056523.1:127229416-127300851 GCF_019175285.1 Sceloporus undulatus | reverse complement strand
ATGAGTCAGCTTCAGAGGCATGCAGGCACTGTTTCAGAAGCTGAGAGAGTGTGACTTTCCAAAGTGCCTTTTCTGTGTGTTTTTGGTTCTTTAATGGTGATATTGATATCAGCAAGCCTCTGAGGCATGGCCAGTGTAAATTGCTGTGATTTTTACAAACTCATGCGCAGTGAAGAAAAACCAAAGTTCCTTGAGCAAGTACACACTTCTGAGAAGTTTAGTTGGTGCAAGAAACCTGAAACAGCAAATCCACTTCTTGTGAAACCACCTGGACATGTTCAATATATGCATAGCCATGTTAAACCATGTTTAGTATGAAACCCAAAGAGTTTGGTTCTGCAATAAGCCTCTGATTAAATATGCAAGAGATTGCCATGTTAAGTAAAGCCATGTGAAATGCCCAAATGTGCTTTGTGTGTGTTTTGGAATTGTGTGTGTGTGTATGGGGGTGGGTGGGTGTTTGGCCAGAAAGGGAAGTCCATTTCTGCCATCTGTGCCCTCATGCCTTCAAGATACAAGGGCTGGGAGATGTGGTTGTTGTTGTGTGCCTTCAAGTCGTTTTCCTCACTTATTATGAAACGATCCTTTGCAAAGTTTTTTCAGAGGTCGTGGTGGTTTGCCATTGCCTTCCCTTGAGGCTGAGAGAGTGTGACTTGCCCCCCCCCGGGCAAAGTTTGGGTTTGTTGCTGTGTGTGCCTTCCAAGTTGTTATGGCTTCTGTGGGGGTTTTCTGGGCAGTTTTCTTCAGGGGGGTGGAGATGCCATTGCCATCCTCTGAGGCTGAGAGAGTGTGACATGCCCAAGGCAAAAAAAAAGGAAAGAAGGAAAGAAGTAGTAGTTAATTTTCAAACCCTTTCCTTCCTAATAAAGTCTTGTGTGCAGAAGAGGCGGGAGGGGGTTTGCTTTTGCAGAACTGCAAGGCTGCAGAAAAGAGAAAAGAAAAAAAGAGGGAGGTTGCATAACGACTGGTTTGGTTTTTACTTCAAAATATGATGTGTGCAGTGTATGTAGGAATTGTTTTTTATATTTAATTTATTTATTTAATTTTGTTCTAAAAATATTTATTTATTTACTTATTGGCTTCGGCCCCCCAGTTGTCTGAGGGACAGCAACCCGGCACCTGGCTCAAAAAGGTTGCCTACCCCTGGTTAACAGTGTGATGTGGCAGCTAAAAGGCCAATGTGATTCTAAGCTGCATCAATAGAAGTATAGTGTCTAGAATCTAGGGAAGTAATAGTGCCACTCTATTCTGCTTTGGTCAGGCCTCACCTGGAATACTGTGTGTAGTTCTGCGCACCATAATTCAAAAAGAATGTTGAGAAGCTGGAGTATGTCCAGAAGAGGGTGACCAAAATGGTAAAGGGTCCAGAAATCATGCCCTATGAAGAAAGACACTGGGTATATTTAGCCTGGTAAAGAGACAGTTAAGAGGTTATATGATAGCCCTGTTTAAATATTTGAAGGGGTGTCACATTGAGGATGGAACAAGCTTGTTTTCTGCTGCTCCAGAGAACATGATCCGGAATAATGGATACAAACTACAGGAAAAGAGATTCCACCTAAACCAGTGATGGTGAACCTTTTAGAGGCCAAGTGCCCAAACTGCAACGCAAAACCCACTTATTTATTGCAAAATATAATGACATAGCAAAATGGTGTCCCTTATAAAAAATGGAAAATCAAGGTTTGATATTTGAAATTTGTACCTTTTTTGAACATTTTCAAACCATGGATGCTTGATTCATGTATAAAAAAATCAGTGTATAAGAAGGGCCAACTGTACACTGTTTATACACTGCATAGCTTTTATGCACTGGGATTCATATGGGAAAGAAGTTATTGTCCCAGCCATGTGGTGAATGCAATTCCCCATGCAGCCAGTCAATTGATTGTGTTGTTACACAGCCAAAATGGGTTTTTAGCCAAAAATGAGATGTGTAAAAAAAAAAAAAAAAAAAAAACCTCCTTTATTATGGTCTGAGTGAAAACCAATCTGGCCATGCTGTGGCACAGTGGGGATGATGTCGTGGCTCTGCAGTCTTGGATTACATGCATTAAACATACTACACACCGAGTATAATTGTCAATTGTTTGAGTTGGCCTTAAGGGACAAGCCTTACAATAACAAAGTATCTGAAGGTCTGCCACAACACTCTCTGCCCCATAGTGTGTTATATCCCAAGGTACAGGAGCCATAATGTGCCACAACCTGACCCTTTTCCATCCCATATGCTGGAGAGGTTTCTTCACTAGGTTCATTAAGAATTGGACAAGACATGCACCTGCTGCCGTGATGAATGCAACATGTTTGCCAGCTCATGCAGAGCAATCTGTGCTTAGTTTTCATTAGCTGAGATGCTCTCCAGGGAGAATGTTCTCAGTTGGCAACTGTTTGAAAATGCTGCAGGGAGGAAAAGTCCTTGAAAAGTTGGCCATTGGCCGAAACGGCAAATTTTGCTTACCTAAGGCATTTTAAAAGCCACTTAAAGGTGGCTGTGGTAAAAGTCTAAAATGCCCCCCTTAGTGGATGGTGACTAATGTAAAAACAGCCACTTCCTTTTCACAATGTTTGCTATTTTTGTAGGGAATTAACCTAGACCTAGGAAAGAAACAGGCTATTATTGTTCTTGTGGAGCAGGGGACTGCAGACAGCTAGCCGGTCTTTTACATGCTATGCTGATGCTTGCGTTTTTAATGCTTCATGTCATCCAATTCTCAGTGAATGAAGCTAGGGTTTTTCAATTAAACATTTCTCTCTCTCTCTCTCTCTCTCTCTCTCTCTCTCTCTCTCAGTGTGTGTGTGTGTGTGTGTGTGTGTGTGTGTGTGTGTGTGTGTGTGTCTAGAGACTGTCAGGATGAACAGATTATCTACTTCCTTGGGCTGCAGAAGATAATTTAAGGTTTGAAATAAACTGCACATTTTAGAAGAACTTTTTTCCTAGAGAAAATAGCAGGAAATCTCTAGTTTAAAACCCACAAATCCAGTTTCTTCTACACTCTGACACAGTTCTATTACATTTTCCTGAATTCCATTGGGTGGTCCTATGGTTGCAGTTTGCGAAACAAGAGGCTCTATGGGGAGGTTATCTTAAGAGGATAAATGACTAGATGTTAGTGATCTAGTTCTGTCCCTGGTTTAAAACCATATGCCTAAAAAAATATCCCTTATGCTACTCCATTGAAACAAACTCCAAGGAAAGCTCTTTTTAAAAAAACTGTAAATTTTAAATAGGAATTTTAAACATAGATTGTTTTAATACATAGCATCTTGTGTGTTCTTTTAAACTGGTGTATGTTTTAACTGAAGTTGTATTTTAACTGATACATATTTGCTGGTCTGTTGATGTTCCCCACCTCGATCCATGGTGAGAGGTGAGTAAGAAATCATCATCATCATCATCATCATCTCAGAATTCATTTTAAAGTGCTTTCTCAGCTTGGTGTCCAGTTAAAGAGACAAGGCTTCCTTGAAAGTTTTTTATGTGGCATCATTGTTAGTAAGAATATAGTAGTAGGTTCTTATTGACATTTAACATAAATCTTTCAAACTGTAATGTCATAGCCTGTAAACCTACTAACCATCCACTAAGGCTACCAACTTTATTCCTGGGAGGGCTCCTCTACCTCTAAATGCTAAGTGATGTATCATGTGAGGACTTTGCTATCATTTCCTGAACATGATTTATTTCTCTGTTTTGTGACTTTCAAGTAATATAACAATTGAGACTACAGGAGGGGGCAAGACCAGATTACGATGGTAGGTAACATGGAGCAGTTTAAAAAACAGAGTGCCTGTTGTGTACCTATGTGGGCTATTTCAAGAATAGTGTTATAAAAATAAATTAATAGCTAGATAAGTCACCCAGCAAACTTCCTGTCCAATGGAGAACTCATGAGAACCCTTTCAAATCCTAGTCCCACATTCTGACACTTGCACCAAGCTGATTTTGTTTAGAGCATTATCCTGCATTTAAGACTAATGCATAATGATTAAAAAGGCAGTTCTAGTAATAACTCACTAAACCAGGAGTATTGTGGCTCTCTAGGGCCTGAATCCTATTAACAGCCCCAACTAGAAGAGACATGTTAAGCCAACTGTTGAATTATGAGTTGAAATTTCTCTAGGTGAGGCCACCAAGTGTATTCAGGCCTAGATGTTGATTGGATTGTTATTTCACACAGTCCTGACTTGTATTGCCACAGCTGGGAAATGCTGGAAGATACAGTCCAACAAAGCCTAAATACCCTAAAGACACCAGATCCCATCTGATCTTGGAAATTAATCAGGGTCAGTATTTGGATGCAAGACAACCGGCAAATCGCAGGTGCTGTAGGCTGTATTTCAGGAGAAGTAACTGACAAAGCCACCTTTGACTATTCCTCACCTAAGAAAACTCTATGATATCCATGGGGTCACCATAAGTCAACAGGTAACTTGGAAGGCACATACATGCAGTCCAACACCTTTCCACTTCTGTGCCAAGGCAAGTGACTTTAAGACAGAGTTTTAAAGCATGTTGGGGGGAAATTTATACCACATAATAATGGATGTGTCACCTAGCATCTGAGAGCATAGGCTCTTTTGTCTGTATAAACATGCATAGGGAAAGGCTCAAAAGAAGGTGGAAGCACACTAGTTCTGTGGACAACACAAGCCTCTAATTTGCCCTTGATGCATATCCATCTGACAATGTTTAATTTCATAAAAATGAAAGGTTATGTTCAACCATGGATTGTGTTATTGCACACGCTTCTGTAAGTTAGGCAGGCATAAGTGCTAAGGCGGAAGATAAACTGTGTGTATTATCAAACTCTTTCAACTGAAGGCTGGGGAAAAAAAATTACAGTTACACCAACCAGGTCATGACAAGGCAATATATTTGTATTTCACAAAGGTTCAAGCTTGCTAGTTCTATAAAATAAATGCTTTGCAGATGATAGACGTTTAGCAACATTTTCAACTGCACACAAGTCAGTTGCAAATGTACATAGAAACCATTCTCTTCATAAGCCGTTTGGCTATATAGACAAGCCTTTTTCTGTGTAATTTTTATTTCTACAAATATGTAAAGCTTGCTTGCTTTTGTATGAAAAAGGTTTGATAAATACAAACAGCAAGAATTTCTGCTGCTATTTCCCTTGGATGTATACATACTGAACATGTAATTTAGGGACTGCCATAGTTTATTTCAATTGCACTTTTTGAAAGGACTGTAGAATTGTGCATTTACTGTAATAATGTGTGATTATTAAAAGGTTCACTCTCTTTCTCTCTCAGCAGGCACTTCAGCCCAGAGCAAAGGTGGAGGGAGGGGAAGGAAGGGGAAATGGTGTCAGCAGCGCTCTTGTGGTGGGCATACTGGCTCTGCCAGTAGGGCAGATGCTTCAATGTGGGAAGGTAGAGCAGGAACTAGGGGACAGTCAGCTGAATGGGATCTGTTGCCCCAACCTTGAAGGCAACTCTCATCCTGATGTTGCAATCTGCTTTTTCTTACCACTACCCGATGGGCTGCTGTCATTGCCCTTTTCACTATTCAAGTTGTTTAATCAGAAAGGCTGCATCCGCACTGCAGAATTAATGTAGTTTGACACCACTTTAACTGCCATGGCTCAATGCTGTGGAATTCTGGGATTTGTAGTTTTGTGAGACATTGAGCCTTCTCTGTCAGAGAGCTCTGGTGCCACAACAAACTATAAATTCCAGGATTCCATAGCACTGAGCCATGGCAGTTAAAGCATGTCAAACAAGATTATTTCTTCAGCGCAGATGCAGCCACAGGAGAAGAGAGAAAGAACAAAGCAAGGCAAACCTTAGCTTCAGTAGCCAGCAATTGCTGCCCTGAGTGGCAAGTAGCCCTTTACTGTCATCAACAGTGGAGCTCAGGTCACTTCCACCAGTTGACACATGGATAATCCAGTCGTGGTGGGGAGGGTAGACTAACCCTACCACCAGCAATTTAGCCAGAGTGTGGGAAGGCAGAATGAAAATGCAGTCAGCTCTCTGTATCCATGGATTCTGCATCCACAGATTCCACCGACCACAGCTTGAAAATATTCAGCCACCAAAATCCCCAAAACAAACCTTGATTTTGCCATTTTATATACGGTATACCATCTTATTATGGCATTGTATTTAATGGGACTTGAGCATCCATGGATTTGGGTATTCACAGGTGTCCTGGAAGTTACCAACCCCCAATAGATACTAAGGGCCCACTGTGATAGAGCATTGCTAGGACTGCTTGGGGACAGGAATCTATTCTGCATTCTTTCCTCCTGAGCCTCCAGCATCTTGAGCTATGGAAACCTGTAACTGAAGCTTTTCACAGCATGGAAATAAACATTGCCATCTTCTAATGACTGGAGCCAAATCATAGCTATAAAGGCACAGCTAGCTACAGAAGTTGATAAGCAGCCCCATTTCTCTTTTTCTGCATGTGTTTAAATAACATAGAATTACTGTGATGCATCAGATTCACCTGTGGACTCCTTTTTCGGCCACAGATCTTTCAAAGCACTATATTAAGAACTCCCCAACACAACAAGACAGCTGATTCAGAGTCTTCCTTCAGCTGCCTAAAACTGTGCTTTCTTCTATGTTTACAACTGCAGTTACTAGGTTTCAATCCAACCAAGTTGCCTAAGGCTTTAAAAGATACCGTGCAGCAAGCACAGAGGTGATTGTTGTACCTCGCGCTCTCCATCAAACAGGGGGCTGCAGCAGAGTGGGCCAGGGGATGCTAAAGCTGGCCCTAGTGCCTGTTAGTGAGCAAGACCTAGCAATTCTACAGGACCCTTCCACACTTCACAGTAATAGTACTATGATTCCACTTTAATTGGTTCCATCCTATGTAGGCTGATCATACGTACCATTTTAAACAGGACAGTACCTCCCCCCGCCCATATTTCCAGACCATCCTGTCATTTTAATATAGATGTCAATTTGTCCCATTTTCAAGAAAAATGCTCTGTTATGTTGCAAAAAAGACTTGAAGATCCCTGTTTGAAACTCTGGCTGTAAAAGACCCCCCACAAAATTATGTCATGATGTATGAGACATTTTACGGAAAGGTGCTGAAAGACTGGAATTTGCTGCATTGGAGAAATATTCATGGTATGATTGTGGTGAAATACAGTCCCCCTCTGAGTCTACCTAAATGTTTGTATGAGTTTTGTCACTGAAGAATAATTGTTAGCTCAGTATGTTCATGTAATAAAACTTTTGTTATTGTCTTACATTTTCATGAATACAGATTACATATTCCTGTCCAATTTTTGCCATCCAATTGTCTCATTTTTGTCTCAAGGAAAAATGGTCAACCTAGGCATTGGCCTTTTAAGGAGGAGCCTTTGGGATTCCCTACCAGAGAGCTCCTCTGTGGCCTCTGAACAAACTACAAACCCCAGGATTCCATGGGATGCAGCTGTAGTGGAACCATCAATATGAATGTAGTGTGAAAGGGCCCTATGTGTAATTACCCTAAAAGAGCCATCTGTTCCTATAGCTTTGTTAACAGCCATAGCTAAAAAATCAGCAGCTGCAAGAAATAAAGAAGCTGCTTCTTAAAGAGCAAGCCTGGAAAAAAATCCCCCTAACTTCAAAAGTTCATTTAATATATAGTGGCTGCTGCCACACTGCAGAAATAAAGCAATGTGGCACCATTTTAACTTCCAGGGCTCAGTCCTATGAAATCTGGGACTTGTAGTTTAGGGAGGCACCAGAGATCTCTGACAGGGAAGACTAAATCTCTCAAAACTATACATCCCAGAATCCATATCATTGAGCCATAGTAGTAAAATTGGTATCAAATTGCTTTATTTCTGCAGTGTGTCAGAAATGTGTGGCTGTGTTAGTATATTAAGTCACTTCTGGCATTGCTTCTTCTTCATCCTAGTCTGAGAATAACTACAGTGTAATAACACATAGAGAGAATTTATTTTTATGAGTGCCTTCACTGAAGAATAATTGTTAGCTCAATATGTTCATGTAATAAAATTTTTGTTATTGTCTTACTTTTTCATGAATACATATTCCTGTCCCATAGCAGTTAAAGTGGTGTCAATTTGCTTTATTTCTGCAGTGTGGCAGAAATGTGTGGCAGTCTGTGACTACAAGAATAACTACAGTGTAATAACACATAGAGAGAAGTTGTATGTGAGTGGATGCAGAACATACATGTTTGAAGGGAACAAATGTCAGTTTAAGCAGGGAAGATTTATGGGGAATTTCATTATAATCAATAGCATTCTATGAAATAAGCTTAAATACTTATTTACATAGAAAATGAGTACCTTTAATATCAGATAGGTTAGAGCCAGTGTGGCATAGTGGTTTGAGTGTTGGACTATGACTCTGGAGACCAGTTTCGATTTCCAGCTCAGCCATGAAGCCCACTGGGTGACCTTAGGCAAGTTACATGCTCTCAGCCTCAGGGGAAGGAAATGGAAAACCTCCTCTCTGAACAAATCTTGCCAAGAAAACCACATGATAGGATTGCCATAAGTCAGAAATGACTTGAAGGCACACGATAACACCAAGAAAATATCAGATAGATGAAAAGTGCTCTCTTTCAATGAGTCTACATGACTTTTGAGATTGCAAGGGCAACGCTTTCTCTCGGTCCCACCACCATCACTAGCATGTTTGATAAGGACACAGGAGACACCCTTCTCAGTGGCTGCTCCCAAGTTGTGAAACTGCCTTCTGTGGGAGGTTTGGTTGCCTTCCTTCCTGTTGTCTTTCTGCTGCCAGGCAAAGACCTTTTTATTTAGGCAGGCCTTTGGTTTTTAACTCATTGGAGCCAATGGAACTTTTAATTGGGAGTGTTATATGTTATTGTGTTTTAAGTGTGCCTTTTAGTCTGTTTCAGTGGTTTCTTTATAGAATTGTGATTTAATTGCCTTTTAAACATTTATATCAGGGTCATCCCTCATTAGGCTGGAAGAGACAACTGTCAGTTGTCTCTTCCAGCCTAATGAGGGATGACCCTGAATTCGGATCTCTAAAACACCTTTCCCCCTGTACAGGATTCAAGCTGGCTCGCAGTCATTTAAAACAAATACAAGTAAAAACTATTAATACAAAACTATTAATATTAATAACGATTAACCTACTGATATAAATGTTTAAAAGGCAATTAAATCACAATTCTATAAAGAAACCACTGAAACAGACTAAAAGGCACACTTAAAACACAATAACATATAACACTCCCAATTAAAAGTTCCATTGGCTCCTTAGGGAGCAAGTTTTGGGAGTCATGAAGGGTAATCTGGTTATTTGCTAAGGTATTATTCAGAATGCGAGAGGTGCTTATGGGATTTTCTACCTTACTGACCAAAACAAATATGGCTGGCTTTGAGATCTGTGAAGCTTGACTTGGGTGAGCAAAAACACCATTTCCCGCTTTGTGTCTGGCAGCAAAATTTCTTCGGCTGGCATTGTACTAGTTGGTATTATTGTAGCATGAATTTCTTCTGCGTACACCTACACATTTTCCAGTACAGCTTGTGCCACTGGCAGTTAAAGTGGGATTGAAGTGCTATAACTGCACTGCAAATTCACCCTTCGTCGAAGTATGGAATTCACATCCACAGGATATAAGGAATGCAGTAAAGGGGGATTAGAATGTCAGTAGCTACTCCTGTTAATTCTTATATCTGGCTTTCAGTATGAGAGCTTTTAGTTCTCATGTTATACTTATAGGCCCATATATACAGATGGGCTATTTGCGCCGATATTAGGGCTCGATATGACACAGCATCCATATGTGCTGAGCCCTAATATCAGCGCCATTACATCACAAGGCTGTGGCCCTGTCCACATGGGGCACAGCCTTGTGATGTAAGGGCGCCCGAATACCCACATGCCTCTGGGCGCAAGAGGTGTCATAGGGCTGCATCACAGCCCTTATGATGGTGCCAAAAAGGAGCCGCCTAGAGCAACTCCTTTTGGATGCCATGTCTGTGCTGCAGCAGGGCTTACAGGGCAGCTTCTAGCCGCCCGTCTGTACTGCCCCATAGACTTCTCAGAGATATCTCGTTACACAACTGGGATAAGGGAATTGTGGGATACAATGGCCTTTTCTCTGATGAAACAGATTTCTTCTTATATTCACTTGATGCCACTTTTAAGCAAGGCCATTTACAGCTTGTATCACACAGCAAAGTATTTGCGTGTTGAGGCAGTTTTGTGTATTTGTGTGTTGTGATGGTGACGTAATGGCAGTGCAGAAAATAGATCACACAACCATGTATCAAAGTGCCATTGTGGAAAAAAGTGTGATAAGAAATGATGCCAAACCTGTATACTTCCATTCTAAAACTAGTGTGATTGTGGCAGGGCAGCAGAATGGTGTCATAAAATCCTAGGTCTGCAGTCGTAAAGATTGATGCCAATGAGGGAAGGAATCCTGTACCTCCAGCAACTGCAAGGAAAAGAGCAGTCAGTAAGCACTGCTTTCCCCTCTATGACAGCACTGTGCAGTAAGAAACTGCATACCTCAAATTGCTGCCTCTTATGTGTCAATCAGTGACTCTACATCCTTATCCCATACTGAACCTTGGCAACCTTCATTTCTGAGGATTTGTCCGTTGCCTGTATAGAGCATTTAGCATATTAAAAACAATTAAAATGCCAAATGACCTGAAAGATTAGACCTAAGAAACTGCCTACTTCATTTCTTATGGTTATGATGACTCTTGCAAGTTTTACTTTGCATCACTTCCCTGGCTCACAAATGCAAATTGACAACACAGTGAGGCAGAACTCTTCATTATTCAGCAGCCTCATTCTTCAGAGTGTGTGTAGATATAATGTGGCTTTATACTTTATCAAAAGAATCTAAAGTGAAAATGAAGAGATACAGTTTAAATAGTTATTCAGGTCGTTTGGATCAGAGACATTGCATGTGTATCATTGACAGACTGCTTTGAGCAAGCAGGAAGCCACATTTCTTCACCTGTGATTCTTGTAATTTGTTTGTTTATTCATTCCAGTGCTGGTTCCAGGAGTGAAGGAGCCACCAGCAACCTGCCATTTGATAGGCTCACCCTATAATTTTAGAATGGGGGAGGAGGAGGAACTGGTGAGTTCACTTGGTGATAGTGGGCAGGAACAGCAATCTGATTAGATTTAGGAGCTGCCATTTTGATTTTCCTCCAGTATGAAGTCAATCTAAGAAATTCAAAGGTGGTGCTAAGAGCCATCTACACAATGCTGATCAAAGCATGCAAGTGAGTGAAGGGAAGCATTAAGGGAGACCTGAGTTTAGGTTACTGATTGTTGCCTAGTGGTCTTGTGAACTGATGCCAAGATCAGTTAATTTGTTCATTCATATTCTCTCATCACACATGCAGCTTGCTTTTCCATACACAACATGCAAAACCATAAGTAATAAAAACATCAATACTGTGCATATTTTCCTATAAATAAGCAATTCTGTGTGTGCCTGTTACATTTTCACTGGCAGGCAAAGGCCTTTTTATTCAAGTAGACCTTTGGCACCTGATCTTACTTGTGCTGGAAGAGTGCTATTCTTTTCAACACTGGAGAATTTTGTTTGTACTTGTATTCATTTTATATGATAAAACTGATCTAAAAGTTGGTTCATTGCATACACATTATTCAGGCAATCAAACAGATGACTGTATACATGGCTATCACTTGGGAGGGGAGGTGGCAATATAGAAATCAAATAGACAAATGGTCCCCAAACTTCTTCAAGCTATCTCCCCCTTTCCTTTTGGGCAGCAACCTTAGCAGCCCTCCAGTGCATTTTTTTATATAAAATCTAAAGTCGGTAATGGGCTGGATGAGGGAAAATAGACTCAGCCTGAATCCAGAGAAAACGGAAGTACTTGTGATAGGTTCCCCTGGTCCAGGGATGGAAATTTTTCCACCTGTCCTAAATGGGGTCACGCTCCCCGTGAAGGACACAGTTCGCAATCTGGGTGTGCTTCTGGACTCGTCGCTTCACCTGACTTCTCAGGTGGATGCGACAGTTAGAAGTGCCTGTTATCAGCTTCGGCTGATACGCCAGCTGCGACCCTTCCTGGGCCGGGGAGACCTTGAAACAGTGATACATGCACTGGTAACCTCTTGACTCAACTTCTGTAATGCACTCTACATGGGGCAACCCTTGTACCAAACTCGGAAGCTACAATTGGTCCAGAATATGGCAGCTAGGCTGGTCACTGGCAACTCCAGAGCCAGCCATATAACACCGGTATTGAAAGATCTTCATTGGCTGCCAATCCGCTTCCGGGCACAATACAAGGTGTTGGTTTTTACCTATAAAGCCCTAAATGGCTTGGACCCAGGGTACTTGGAGGACCGCCTCTCTCCATATAATCCGCCCCACACTCTCAAGTTGGGCGGGAAACAACTTTTGAGAGTCCCTGATACAAGATATGTGGTGTCTGCACATAGGGCTTTTTCTGCTTCGGCCCCGCAGACCTGGAACTCTCTGCCTGACAAGCTCCGCTCAGCCCCCTCCCTGGAGTCTTTCAGGAAAAATCTAAAGACTCACCTCTTTTGTCAAGCTTTCCCCCATGTTCCTTAATTCCATTCTTCTCCCCTTGTGTTGCTGTATTGTATTGGATGTAATTGGTGCTTTGGTTTTTAACTGTTTTTAACTGTGATTGAATGATGGATATTTTTATTGCTGTACTGTATTGTTTAATGTGGGGGGGGGGATTTCTTTCTATTGGAGATTGTAGTTTCGGTATGTTTTTATTACTGTTGTAAACGCTGTGATCATGGGAATAGCGGTATACAAATAAAGATTCATTCATTCATTCATACTGTTCTCCATATGGTCATTCTGGCCACATAACCACGGAATCGTCTCTAAGAATTCTGGCTCCTTCAGCTTAGTAACAGAAATGAGCACCATCCCCTACATTTGGACATGACTAGACAATCTTGTCAAGGGAAAACTTTTACCTTTTCTATTGCAAATTCAAAACAACGAATCTTGGTTGTTGCTCCCTTTGCACCCAGTCACCTTGAGAGCAGCAACCAAACAGCTGGCTGAGCAGTGACCAAGAAGCTAAGGCCTGCACAGGTGAGATGCTTCTTTGTTGCTGTTTGACTGGCTGCTCAGTCACTGCTCCCTTTGCATCCTGACATCTTCGGAGCAGCAACTGAACAGCTGGCTGAGCAGTGACCAAAAAGCCTCTCACCTGTGCCAGCTTTGTGGCAAAGGCCAGTGTGGACAAAAGGCCTCTTGGTTGCTGCTCAGGCAGTTGCTCAGTTGTTGCTCCCAGGGTGATCAGGTGCAAGGGAACAGCTCAATCCTTCATCAGGGCAGAGAAAGGCACAGCTGGTATGTGTGTGTGTGGGGGGGGGGGGGTTACAGAGGCTGCATTCTGTGGACTGGAGACTGGTGAGTGCCGGAAAGGGAGAGATTTTAATTACAGGAGCCACTCCAAGACAAAGGACTCTTTCCAGTAATCAAGCACAGACACTCCTTCCCCAGAGACATTATCTTATTATTATTATTATTATTATTGTATTTATACCCCACTCTTTAGAAATGCTCTCAGAGTGGAAGACATGTCTTTCCCACACACCTTCAAGTGTCCACTCTCCACCAAAAATTGTTTCTTCTACTACCTCTTCTTTCAGCCTGTCTGATGAAAGAAAGCAGGAGGAACAGTGCAACTCCAACCTGCAAGCCAAATCCTGGAAAAGCTCACAAAGTTTAAGCAGGGTTCCAAATGTGAAAGTTCCTTTTTGCTTCCACTTCTCCCCCACCACCATGTGCTCTAACTCCTTGCTCCAGTCTGTCCCAAAATGGTGCTGGTCTGAGCCACAGAAGCAATCTCCTGTGACCAAGACTTATGAGAGTTTCCCAATTCCCAAATTTCCAATTTCACTACTAGTGAAAAATGCCAGTAAGGAAGTGAACTCACATGGGCAGGCAAAGAGCAGGCGACACCACCACACAAAATGATCAGTGAGGCTGCCTTTGTAGTTTTAAGGGACCCTGAAAAGAGGTTTTATACAACCCTCATCACCATAGTCCTAAAGGCCGCTGGTTCTTTTTGTCTTTTCTGCACACCAATAATTTGATTGAAGACCCCCATGCCATCCCCTTTTTCCCTCACCACCCCTCTACTTCCTCCTTTCTACCTCACCACTCCCCTGGATCCTTACTGCCCACAGGGGGGCAGGGGCATACTGCCCACTTTGGGAATCACTAAAATAGACTATATAATTGGAAGCAGAAGATGGAGAAGCTCCATTCTCTCATTAGAAAAAAAGAGCAGGAGCAGATTGTAGTATAAACTGCTAATTTAAATATTAGAGTAAAGCTTAGAAAGTATATTAAGGGGCTAAACAGAATGGCATTATACATCGGCATGGGGGCAGTGAAGAGGCGTGGTGTATGCATGCTGGCCACCCCCACACCGCCCAACCACATGGCAAGAGTGTCACAGCACTCCATTGGCACACCATTTAAACACACTGCACCAAAGGAGCATCGAAAAGCCACCACCACAGCAAGGGCATCTTTTTGCCGGCACTAAAAGGAGTGGCATTTTGCTGTTCCTTATAGTGCCGGCAGGCTGCTGGATTAGGGCCATGGCGTGTAGTTGCTGCAGACCTGACCCGGCGCTGAAAGGGGCAGTGGCAGGCCACTCCAAAGGGGTGGTCTGTCTAGAGTCTAGACCCTAATTCCATTTTAGCGTCAAATGCAATCTGAAAAACACCACTGTGGAATTTAAAGACTGTGTACTGAGCAGATTGACACTAGTAAGCCTAAACCTGAAGAGTGAACCAAAACCTAGGATATTATCAGGGAAGAAATCAAGAAGACAGAATCTTCTTCTGAATTAAAAACAATCTCATTAGATGACTGGTGAAACTCTTTAGGAGAATAGTCAAGAAGCATCAGTAAAAAGTAACAAAAAAGTACATTCCTGAACACAACTGTTCAGTGATTTGTGCCCAGATAGAAAGAGAACTCTTATAATAATTAATGCAAACAAAAAGAAGACAACAGAAAAGGTAAACCGAAAGATCTATTTCACAAGATCTATGAAATTTTAAACTAAGAATAGGGATGCTATAAGTAGAGGTTTAAATTGCTGTCATAATTCATCTCATCCCTGAAGAAGGCTGAAAAAATCATCTTCATTGCACCTTGAATGACTATGAAACAGACCTCTTTCACCTGCTGTGGTTGCTGGCTGTTAAGGTAACTAATTGTACATATGAAACTCAGTAGCTAGTGTAGGATATTGACAACTGTGTTTAACTGATTATTTGGGAACATCCAGATTTTTAGAATTGTGGCTCAGCCCAAGAGGAAGAAATGATGTACAAACAGTGGCTGTACATGTTGGGCCAATTAGTTTGGCCCCAAGCCACTCATGTCATTCACCACCAACATGAGAATGAAAAGCCTTGATAGAAATGCATGTCCCAGCCATTATCAAAGGTGCATCCATTCATTTCAGTAGGGCCCGGATGAATGTATTATGAATGCACATCTGAATCTGAAATGATCTCTGTGTATGTAAAAAGCCATCTTCAAAATGTAAACCTCCATCCTCTCTTCTGCTCTAGTGAATGATCAGGTTAGATCAAACTGTCAGTCCAGAGAGAGGGAAAGTCAGATGAGTGTCTCTTTTGTGCATGTTTCTCCCATTTGCACATTAGTAACTACCTGAAAACCCTTCCTCATTTGTCAATGCAAACCATTGTTTTGTTTCTTCACCCTATGCTTACTTTGTAAACTTCATGTGATAAAAGGATGGAAAATAGCTCAGGCAAGCTGAGTGTCCAGGGAAAGCATTAGGAAAAGGAAAGTTAAATTTTGTTACAAATGCATTTCTTTTTGTGTTGTTCCTTCCATATTTTTCCCTAGCAATTTATTTCCTCTACAAAATTCCACAAAACCAATTGAAACTAACATTTGGTCTTTGGGTGCATCATTCATTTGTGGCATATTTGACAACTGCAAATATTCCAGCTTTCAGTTAAAGTTGGCTTTATTAGCAAAGACAGAGCATAAAATATACAGCTCCTTCTCTCCAGAAACTGACACTTGCTATTTTTTTTCTGTTAGAGATCAAAATACATCCATTTCATTCCAGTTTAGCTATAAAAATGAAAGGAATCACTAAGGTTGGGGGGAAGGATGCTCTAAAGAATATGGAAGGCCCGCAAGGAGTCTGGGGAGAAAAGTGCAAAGTAACCTGGTATGATGATAAGGATGATTTCTAGGGAATATTATCCTTCAGCGGAAAGTAAAATGAAGAGCCATGAGGGGCTTTTTAAAGTTTTCTTCATCAATTACCATGAGCCCACAACCTGAAATTGGGAGGCTCAGTGAGTGATTTATATTGCAAATTAGAACTGTCAGTCTCAACCTTTCAACGTTCAAATCAATACATCAGCATCTGAAAAGATCTTCTGCTGTCAAGAGTGAGGATGAAAGCTTGCCTGGCACCTTCAGATCCAGCAATATTTGTCAGAATGCTCCGATACGTGCTGCTTGATTAAAGTTCTTATGCTGTATGGCTCTGCAACACCATACTTAGCTGCGTCCTTGGTGATGCTACATGCCTGGCTCTTCCACCAGGATTTTTGTGGCTCTCAGGACTGAAGCAAGTTCCTTTCATGGTGATGGAAGTAGCACTTGACAAGGAAAGGATTTGGCATACAAAAGGACTGGACTGTGGTGACTCCTGTCAGGTTACTTAAAATGGATGCAGGAGTGGGTAAAGAAGAGTTTACTTTGTTTTTTGTAGAGAGTCAGTGTGGTGCAGTGGTTTGAACATTGGACTATGACTCTGCAGACCAGGATTCAAATGTAAACCCACTGGGGCAAATCACATTCTCTTGTCCTCAGAGGATGGCAGTGGCAAGCCCACTCTGAAGAAACTTGCCAAGAAAAATGACTTGAAGGTGCACAGCAACAAGCAATAAGCCCCAGAATTTCTTCAACACCATAAGCTGGTTGGTGAGTCATATTGGCAGAGTTAGTAGGTTTGGGGGAATGGGGGAGTTAAGAGGCTGAGGGCAAAAGTCTTGAAGCAATGACAGAAGCCTGGCTGCAAAGTAGGCCACGTGGCTGTGAGAACGGAGTACTAGCTTTTAACCATTATTTGTTCAGCATATTATTAGATGGGATATATCATTGGCGCAGGCAGTCCTGAGGCTACTCACGTGTTAGCTTCTTTCCCTCTAGAGAGAAGCATTAGTTGCTTGCACCCACATTTCTCCTCTTCTCTGCTCCCTCATAATACACTTATTATTCTCCTCTCTCAGGTAGGAACTCTGTTCCTCAGCACCTTCATCTTTATCCTTAGAAAAGCAGAATTTGATGGTCTACATCCAAGCATAAAGTAGTTTAAGATTGTGCCCATGGGATATAGCAAAAATGCCCTAGGCTTTTCTGCTTCTTTTGAAAACAAAACAAATTGAGTAGATTCAGGCAGTGTAACAAACCCTGTCTCGTATGTTACTGATTTTGCACTGTTTGCCACACTTTAAAGCAAAACCAGTCTCTGTTAATGTTGAGCAGTGACTAAATGTGAAGAAGGAAAAGGGATACAAAGAAGACGTGGAAATCATGTGGCTCTCCAAGTTTTGTTGGACTATAAATCCCAGCAATCCTAGCTAGCATAGCCAATTGTGAAGGATGCTTGGAGTTGCAGTGTATCATCTTGAGTGACACATGATTCCCACCTGTACTAAGTCATAACTAAATGGCAAAAAGAAATAAATATTAATACAGTGGGCCTTTGTTATCCATTGAGGTTTGGTTCCAGGCCCCCCGTGGATACCAAAATCCGTGGATGGTCAAGTCCCATTAAATACAGTGGCATAACAAAATGATGTCCCTTATATAAAAATGACAAAATCAAGATTTGCTATTTAGAATTTATTCTTTTTTAAAATATTTTAAAGCTGTAGATGCTTGAATCTGTGGATAAAGAATCCGTGGATCCAGAGGGCTGACTGTATATGCCAGGGCTATTGTCAGTACCACAGAAAGATGAGTGATAAAGAGGAAAGTGATTTATTGTTCCATGTAATGCAAATTGTTGGATTGTTTTATATCAGTCCCTTTGGGCAGCAGATATAGTCTTCTACTGTAAACCCACAACAGCTCTTTGAAAGCCACAGAGCAAGTCTGCCTACTTGCTGGAGGTTTTACTTTGGAAGTGACTTGTAAGGATGGTAGAACACATTGTGCTCTGCACATCTTAGCACTCTGAGTGGAGCTGCATCAGGCAGTTCAATGATGGTATCACTTGCCCCATTCCTCTAACTTCTTTGATACCATTCTTCACTATCTCCTCCAGCTGCACCCAAGGAACTCTTATTATCGCTAGAGAGCCAAGAGCCTTGTTAATCTTTTGTTTCCTTAATGGAGTTCCCCAGAAGACAGATGTGAGCCTGGCACATCATTTGTAGGACTGCACAACAACCATCTCTTTCTCTGGCCAGCTTCAAGCCAGCATGCATCCATTAGTAAAATTATCTCATTAAATCTGAGAAGAGGCAGAAGGACCCGCCACCAGCTTTGGTTTTTTTTAAAACATACTTTATCGCTATTAGCACTTTTTGCTATTAGTACTGTTGAAGATAGCCTGGAAGAGTGCTGCAGAGAGGTCAGCAATGGAACAAGAATGCAGAGAGAGTAGCAGTGTGGGAATAGCTGGAAGTTTGATTAATTAAAAGAATGCCTTTTCAAAAGAGACACTTCAAACAACCACAGTTCCCTGAGCTAGATTAGGGAGAGGTCAGAATGGATGGCCTTGAAGATACTGCCTGAGTATGGAAATAAATGTTAATCCCCCAATCCCACCATTTCCATTAACATAACAGGATTCTAATTGTGCTTTGTCCATTTGAAAATTATACTTTTATATTTTTCTTAAAATACTCTGAAAGGAATTAAAGTCAGTTGTATCGCAAGCACATTTATAAAGAGTGCATGTATGCAGCAGCCAGCAGTTCTGATGAAGAAGTAAAGACCCCAGTGGTTAAAGAAACAACCTAAAGCTTTATTGTAAGAAATCCATTGAAGATAGGAAAGCTCTCTAAAGGTGCTAACCTAAAACAGAACTCTTAGTAGTAGTAAGAAAAAAGGGGGTACGAACAAGAAGTGGAAAGTTCTCTTGGCATATCAGTATACATCTTGGAAATAGGGAATAGGTGCTAAGAGATAAGCAGAGATTGGGTCTCAATGCTGCTCCTTTTAAGGCATCTTTAACTCTTTGAGTGCTGAGCATTGGTTGGACTTCTAACATATATAAGGTTGCTATGAAACACTGGTAAGTCAGGGTTTAAGAAAACAGTTCATATTATTATAATTATTATTTGGATCTTAATATGCTATAGAATAGAACTTCTCAAGAGAACTCCATTCTTGACATCTGCCAGATCTCGCCTTCACAAGAATTAACCTGTATTGTAGATATGGGTATAGATGTGCAATAAAAGAGTCATAATGGTATAGTGGTTTGGGTTTTAGACTAGGACTCAGGCAGAGCAAGGTTAGAATCCTGTCTTGGCCATGGAAGCCTACTGCATGACCTTGAGCAAGTCACACACTCTCAGCCTCAGATGGCAATGGCAACCCCCCTCTGAACAAATCATGCCAAGAAATCTCCATGACACGTTTAGCTTAGGGTCATTTTAAGTAACAAACAGCTTGAAGGTATACAACAACAATAACAGATACAACCAACAACAAAAAAATGAAAGGAAAACATTATGAATTAATCAAAGTGACCATCCAAACAAATCAAATCATTTAATTCTCCAATAAATTGCATATAAATTACCGTTAAAGAGATTTTCATTTTTACATGTCCCATCTATCTTAAACTTCTGTTCTTCATCAGCAAGGAGTAGCAGGGCAAAACGGTTTTCTGTTGGAACTGCAAACTTGGAAGAATTTTGATTGATGCTAAATGGCAAGAAATATTGGTCCAATTTAATTTGCTTAGAATTTGGTCATAACAGTTCCTTGTCTGTGTCAGCTCTTGGCTCTTTTGAGATACTTGATCTTGCTTATAGATATGTGTTTGTTCTGCTTCTTATATTCATGATATGATCTTACTTACAATAGTTCCTTTTCCCCAATGGCCAGTTGTCATTAACTGCTATATCATATTCAATATCAGGCCATGCCTTGCTCTATCTGTAAGATTGTTATGGTATCATAAGGAGAAATTGGGGTTGGGGGGAGGACATTTCACCAAATTCCTCCAGGGGAAAAGATATTCATAATAATTTTTTTTGGGAGGGGGGAGTATATGAGTGCCACCAATAGAATTTGGGGTAGCTGGGTTTCTTTTTCCTAAAAAATTGCTAAGCCCTTGGCACAGAGTACTAATTTGTATCCTACAAGTGGCCCAAGACCTAGCATTATTCCCAGATTTGGGGAGATTGCAGCCACTGCCTCAAAATAATTATGATAGATGCTGTGCAAGGCAAATTCTGCATAGAGTCCTTTTGGCAGGCAGGTTTGGAAGAAAAAATAAAGAAATGAAGAAAATATTTTTCTAGAAAAAATATCCTCTGAGAAATTTCAACTCTGTTCTAAAAGTAAGCCTTTGTCGTTGTCCAAAAAGAACAGTGCAGGTAGGGATGCCATATCCCGGTGGCCGCCGGGAAAATCCCGCTCCCCTGCATGCGCGCGCCTGCTCCACTCCCCTGCATGTGTGCACGCGCGCGAGCCTGAGGGGGAGGGGGAGCAGAAGGAGGAAAGGTGAGTCAGTGGCCATTAGGTCTGCCTTGGGTTTTTTGGGTTTTTTAATTAATTTTTAAAAATATAAAATACTTATTTTATTTTATTAATTTTATTATTGCTTGTTTTATATTTTATTTCATTAATTTTAATTATTTCTTGTTTTTATTTTATTAATTTTTATTATTGCTTTTTTCATTATTTTTATTATTAAATATATACACCCTGTCTTGTTTTTTATTTATTTTTTCATTATTTTTATTATTAAATATATACACCCCTGTCTTGATTTTTATTGATTTTTTGATTATTTTTATTATTAAATATATAAATATGGCCAGAAAGGGAAGTCCATTTCTGCCATCTGTCTCGGAATAATGCCAAAATGTCCTCCATTTTGATCATGCCTTAGAAACATGCATTTAGATTAACATTTTTTAAAAATCATCAAAAAATTTTGCGTGTCCTCCATTTTTATAGAAACGTGTCCTACATTTGAAAATGTTGTCCTACATTTGTCCCGGTTTGGAGGTCCTGGCTTATGGCAACCCTAAGTGCAGGGATTGATACTATGTGTTTTTCATAGACAGCTTCACTAAATGTTGTGCGGTATATCAATAAAGCAGTTTACATGATGGCACATAACTAGCCAGAGATGAGGTGCAGAACTATGTGGGACATGTGACATATTCAACAACCATTTTGGCCACCACAGAATCAGCTAAAATGGAGAGGAAAAGATGTTAGTCTTTCTCTTATTGTTATTATTTTATGCAAAAAAATGTAAGACTATCACTGATCCCATTTAGTTGCCCAATGTGTCTTAAACTCAGTGCATCAGATAGAATCATAGAATCATAGAGTTGGAAGAGACCGCACGGGCCATCCAGTCCAACCCCCTGCCATGCAGGAAATCACAATCAAAGCATCACCGACAGATGGCCATCCAGCCTCTGTTTGAAGACGTTTAAGGAAGGAGACTCCACTACACTCCGAGGGAGTTTGTTCCACTGTCAAACAGCCCTTACTGTCAGGAAATTCCTCCTAATGTTGAGGTGGAATCTTTTTTCCTGTAGTTTGCATCCACTGTTCCACGTTCTAATCTATGGAGCAGCAGAAAACAAGCTTGCTCCATCCTCAACATGACATCCCTTCAAATATTTAAACAGGGCTATCATATCACATCTTAACCTTCTCTTCTCCAGGCTAAACATCCCCAGCTCCCTGAGTCGTTCCTCATAGGGCATGGTTTCCAGACCCTTCACCATTTTAGTCGCCCTCCTTTGGACACGCTCCAGTTTCTCAATGTCCTTTTTTAATTGTGGTGCCCTGAACTGGACACAATATTCCAGGTGGGGCCTGACCAGAGCAGAATATAGTGGCACTATTACTTCCTTTGATCTAGACACTATACTTCTGTTGATGCAGCCTAAAATCGCATTGGCCTTGTTAGCTGCCACATCGCACTGTTGACTCATGTTCAACTTATAGTCTACTTGGACTCCTAGATCCCTTTCACACGGAGTCTTGTTCAGCCAGGTGTCCCCCATCCTATATCTGTGCATTTCATTTTTCCATCCTAAGTGCATCTTTGTGGCTAAGCAATGAATTATGAAAGGTTTAATGTGGCCTTTTACTCCAAGGATGTAGGAATGTTCCTTTTTTTTCTTTTCTTTTTTAGAACAGCACAGTTCCATAAAACATACAGGCTGCTTTGGTCATAGCTCCAAAGGGTACAGTTTTGATATGGCAGTCCTAGACACAATCTTTTGACACAGACATATCATTTGCACAGCCAGGCAAGTTATAACAACTAATAGTTTAATACACCTGTTCTGAGAACCTGTTAATATGTTTCAAGAGGATACATGAGTGGCTCAAACAAGCACGGGAAGTGAGACTTTTAGATCTTTCTCACTGAAAGACCTGTGAATACCAGAGGTCATCACACTGGAGGAAACTATGACCTACATATCTCATGTTCCATCAGAAATGGAAGGACAAATCACTCACCTTTCATATGTTCCTGTTTTGTTGAACATATGACCCCACTCTTAGACTCAAAGTGAATGTTGTCTTTCACACATCCTGTTTTCTCACAATTTGAGAAACTCAAGTGGTACTTTTTTAAAAAAGTAGTTTAGATCTAACTGGTACCACGGCCAGCAGGGTAATTTTGATCTTAAGGGAATCTCAGCCTATTTGTTCCTTAACAGGTAGAGGAAGCACTGCAGGGGAAAATAGCAGACTACTGGGATGCATACTTTGCTTATCTGAACAGTGGATTCTTAGTGCTGAATATTTTTAAACTCTATCTTCTTTACCTTTTCTCAGTGACTTTATACATAAGTGTACATATATTTAGTCAGCATCTGTCTCAAAGATAACATCTGAAATGTGCTAAGGTATCTGGCTCACCAGCATAGAAATATTTCCCCTTGGGCAATTTAATCCTGTCTTGAGCCAAGAAGTTGGTGTATTAAAAGTAGAGCGTGAGGCTCTGCAGTCAGATAATACAATCAATGGCAGTCGTTCAGCCCCAGTGAGTACACTTGCTTAGCTACAGCTCCTGTGCAAACTTATGCAGATACAAGATAAGACATAATAGCAGCAGCTACCATCCCCATACCTTCTCTTGTATTTCAAGTAAGAAATACCAGTACCTCTTTGTGAGAATGCCACATGCAATCCTTCTATATTATTTTACGTTTACATTTTACATGAGAGTTGGACAAAATGTTTGGAGAGCCAAAGGATCTCTAGCTAAAGTGATACACATAGAAGATTTGTCATTATTTTCTTGATCTGTAAATATCTGTAGAGGGAGGATTGCAGCGCACACAGGAAAAAGGATTAGAGCTCTCTCAAACAAATCCTCATCTGTGGTTCCTGATCCAAATTAGGACTCCCCACAGCCATGGACCTTGGAATGGTGGCTGGTGGGTGCAAATTGCCTGCCTCCCAAGGCCTAGGCTAGTGGGATGATCTCATACTGAAATGATCTGGCAAAGCTGGACTACCAAAATTCTTAGGTAGTTTAGCATCTTCAGGATTATCCATCAGTAGAGTACTGAATGATCAACACTCAGAAATATAGTCAGCAGTCATCATTGAGCCTACCCAAGGATAACAAGGGTTCCTACAATCTATCCTGTGCATGCTTACTTGGTAACAAGCTACAGTACATGGAACACATGAAGGGGACTTCTAAGTACATACTGTGCCTGTAAGAATCATCCTGTTTAAGGATGTTTCAAAGATAATGGATGGGAAAAGTCATCTGAACTCCCCTTGGAAGTACCTACAAGTACATAGATGAAATTAATGACAACCTGCGTACTAAGGTTGAGCCCCTCACTCACCTTAAAAATAGCTCCAGGGTCCCTACCTCCACCTGCTTTTAAGAGAAGAAAATTACATTGGGTGTTACAAACATCTGTCCCATATGTAACATGTAGTTTTGTCTAGATCACCTGGTCAGTATCAGTGATCTGTTCTCTTTCATCATCTGTGCCCCAACTGTAATACCCTAGTTTGTATAAAAGGGATGGATGTGTAGTTTGTGGCCTAAATTCTCGAGTGGATGAACCAGAGCAATATAACTTACATAATTGTTGACTTACCAAGTACCTATAAAAGCAGTGGGTCTGCTCTCCTTGGGAACTGATTTCCCTGACTATCAGTTTTCTGGAGTAGGAGGGACCAGCTGTGGCCTTGCAAATGGTGAATTGTTGGGGGAGCTAGAATTCAGCGGGGTCCTAGCCAACAATGCCAATGGCAAGAGACCATGAGTGTTGCAGTCCAGAATAATCTGGAAGACTACATTAGCACACCCCTTCCCTAAGAGAATTGTGCCTGATGTCCTATAAACAATGCACATATTGGCTTGAAGGAGCTACAGTTGGGGGAAAAACTTTTCCCAGCTGAGGCAAATGAAAGCTGGATATTGCGGTTCCCTCTGCTGGAAAGCTGGTGGAAAGACGTGAGCACTATGGGGAAAGGTTCATCCTAAATGAATGGTTTTCCTTATTCTTCTTTGCCTGTGTTTAAATCATGGTCAGGATCCTGTTCAGTGCTAGCAGGACATAAAATTCCATAGGTGTCATGTGAAAAGCCAAGAAGTACATGTCAAGGAAAAAGCAACATGGGTTATACAGTAAGTGAAATAAAACATGTATGTGAGAGTCAGGGTGACTCAGCAGAAGCCAATTGAGAACCACACAGGTGTAAATGGTAATAGAATTAAGAAGTCCTAAATGCCAAGGACAAGAAATGTAAAGTGGATAATTGGACACACCTGACAATTGTTAAGTGGTCAAGGCTGAGATGATGAAATCATTAATTGTAGGATGAACCAAGAGAACCAATGGGAATGGTGTACACGCCTACTGGGTGGAAACGGACAACAGTGGGTGGTACCATGCATTGACTATAATAATGACTATGCATCCCAATGTATTGTGTGGGTTGTAGAGTGGGTAGTAGTAGTGGATAGTGAGGAGTAGAGTATTGTTGTGTTGGATACTTTTGGAGCTGTATATAGTAGAATAAAGTAGATCTTTTATATAAGACTACTGAGTTGTCTGGTGTCTTGGGTGAAGCTACAAGAACCAGCTGGATCCTCAAGAAGAAGGGTGAAGACTTCTGTGGAAACAAGAGTGAGAAGGCTTGGAGAGTTTGTCAGGGTCTTCAGCCTATTCTCTATAACTCTGCTAAGCTATAACCACTGGCCAAAACTGGTCAGCGTGGTGCACAACCAGGTGGTGAGTTCAAGCCAGAGGTGAAGAGCTACAACTCCCATCATCCCTGACAGTACAGAATGGCAGCATTAATGGTAGTGAATTCCCCAATAGCTGTCTGATGTTGCCTGGGGGCAAAGCTGTGCCTGACAGCAACCAGCCTTTGGTTCATTGTTCTGTGGACAAAGGGGAACATCTTATGTAAGAGAACATTGTACATCTCCTTGTGCACACATGTACAAACATAGACACTAGCATGACATACAATTTGTGGACCAGATCATTAAACAGAAAGTCTGTGAACATCTAGAAGGCAATGCCATAATCACAAAAAGTCAACATGGGTTTCAGAGAAACAAGTAATGCCAGACAAATCTGATCTCTTTCTTTGATAAAATTACCAGCTTGGTAGATGAAGGGAATGCTGTGGATATATCTTGATTTCAGTAAGGCCTTTGACAAGGTTTCCCATGACATTCTTGCAAACAAGCTTGTAAAATGTGGGCTAAACAAAGTAACCGTTAAATGGATCTGTAATTGGTTGACCGGCCGAACCCAAAGGGTGCTCAACAACGGCTCTTTTTCAGCCTGGAGAGAAGTGACCAGTGGGGTCCCACAGGGCTCTGTCCTGGGCCCAGTGTTATTCAACATATTTATCAATGACCTGGATGACAGAATTGGGAGCATACCTATCAAATTTGCAGATGACACCAAATTAGGAGGAATAGCTAATGCTCCAGAGGACAGGATCAACATTCAAAATGATCTGAATAGACTAGAAAGCTGGGCCAAAGCTAACAAAATGAAATTTAACACAGAGAAATGTAAGGTACTGCACTTAGGGCAGAAAAATGAAATGCAGAGATATAGGATGGGGGACACCTGGCTGAATGAAACTACATGTGAAAGGGATCTGGGAGTCCAAGTAGACCACAAGTTGAACATGAGTCAACAGTGTGATGCGGCAGCTAACAAGGCCAATGCAATTTTAGGCTGCATCAATAAAAGTATAGTGTCTAGATCAAGGGAAGTAATAGTGCCACTGTATTCTGCTCTGGTCAGGCCCCACCTGGAATATTGTGTCCAGTTCTGGGCACCACAATTCAAAAAGGACATTGAGAAACTGGAGCGTGTCCAGAGGAGGGCGACTAAAATGGTGAAGGGTCTGGAAACCTTGCCCTATGAGGAACGACTCAGGGAGCTGGGGATGTTTAGCCTGGAGAAGAGAAGGTTAAGAGGTGATATGATAGCCCTGTTTAAATATTTGAAAGGATGTCATATTGAGGAGGGAGCAAGCTTGTTTTCTGCTGCTCCAGAGAACAGGACCCAAAACAATGGATGCAAGCTCCAGGAAAAGAGATTCCACCTCAACATTAGGAAGAACTTCCTGACAGTAAGGGCTGTTCGTCAGTGGAACACACTCCCTCAGAGTGTAGTGGAGTCTCCTTCCTTGGAGTTCTTTAAGCAGAGGCTAGATGGCCATCTGCTGGGGATGCTTTGATTTGGATTTCCTGCATGGCAGGGGGTTGGACTGGATGGCCCGTGCGGTCTCTTCCAACTCTATGATTCTATGATTCTATAACTTGAAGCTATGCTGTCCATGCCATGACTCCACATTAAAAAAAAATGCTCCATGTGATGGCCACAACTTCAAGGCTGCAATTTTCAACAAAGATGGAAGGAGATAAACACTCACTCACCCCTTCTGTTTCCCTTTGTGGCTGCTACCTGCATTTTATAGCAGCAGGGGCAGCAGGAATCCTCTTGGTAGTTTCCAGGTAGCATCTGCCCAGATTAGCAGATCACTGCTACGGCGTCCACCACTGCTGCAACCTCATACAGGAAAGTATGTGTGCCCACACACCAACATTTACCATCACACCTCCAGAAAACTGCTGAATTTTACTGGGATGAATGGTATTACAAAATGCAAAGGGAGTGTTGGCTCACCACACAGTAGGCCATTTTGATGCAGCAACCCACCATACACATCACATAGTTTGTATACCCAGAATGACAGAAAGAGAGAGGCACACAAGGCTACACAAAGTACCTAGTGAGCCACCACTCATCAAACATTTGTCACAGGTAGCCACTGAACAGAAAGCAGCTTTTTGGGGTGCTCATACTATGTCCATCACTGGGACTTCATCCCTAAGAATAACTGGTAATCGAAATTATAACATGTATTCCTATAGATGCACATATGTTGGGCACTCACCCAGTGAAGAAATAAAAAGCCTGCTGCTGACTGATCCTTGACTGTATGTGCCTGGGCTAACTCCACCCTCCATGTAGCATGACACACAGGGGACCCATCCTCCCATAGAGATCCACACACATAGTGGAGAGGGCCAGACTCATATAATAATATTAATTGTGCTTATTAATGTCTGTTCTGTGAGTTATAGAAGCCCAAGACAAGCTTCTCAGTGACAGGCTGGTTGCCAAATTGTATGTCATGGTTTGCCTTTGCTTTGCATTAGCTTCTTACTTTGCTGAATATCCATTTTCAGGCCTCAGCGCAACGGGTGTTGTTATTCATTAACATGTTTCTCCAGCGATTGAAATTTTAAGAGAGCAACATGAAAGACACTTCAGCTTTGTTAAGCATTTTCTTCTCCTTAATCATGCTGAGGTTTCCCATGAATAATGTGCGCTGTAATTATTACCTGCAGGCCTGTAGCACCTTGGTGAGCAGTTCCTAAAAGAGAATTTTTCTTTTTCATTGAATTTCAGATGACCAAGAACAAAATTATAACCACCTGATACTATGCACTGCAAACCAGACACCTTCACATGGTAAGAAAATAAACAAATGAAGATCAAAGTTACTGATGTTGTAACTTTCCTCTTTCTTCCAGTAATCCTTTTACTGGTACAAACTCAAACCAATATCAATAGAATACTTCATGGAATTATTCTTGCAGAAGAAATATGTATTCTATTGATGAATTTGTGTGTCTGGTCATATTGCAAGCAATGGGCTATCTTAAACGTGGCCCATTCTTCATATGCAGCAAACAGGATTGTTCCACGTTTTCTTCTGTCCAGAATCTATGGCTGTCTCTCTCAGCTGTTATTATAGACTGGCTTGCTTTGTAGTGTCTTCCTGGTCATCAAAAGATGCACAACAAGAGGAGAATCTGTTTGCCTAGATAGGACACTTGTTTGTCTTAAAACCATATAATCCACACATCAGTGCTCTGTTGATGCTTCAGTGCTTATCCATCACTTGAATTATCTGACTTGATTTACAGCTTTTGCCAAGATACAATCAACAAGTTCAAAGCCCACAGCCAGCTGCTAAGGTTACACAGCCTGGAGGTGTACAGATAGCTGATCTCGGCATGTTCCCCTCATGCTGTCGCTAATCTGTACACAGATACACACCAATAATATGGGCAGAGATGGAACACAAAGTCTGTTTTCTGGTCCATGTCTGTTTCTCATGTATCCACCCAATTTATCAGTTAATTCAATTTAGAACAAAACATACTTTACATTTATTCTTTTATGCAACTTTTCCTAGCATGCATCTTCTGTATGAAATATTCCCTCCTACTGTATATGTTTTTGTATACATTTATGGGAAGAGAACGTTCATCAACTTTTCTTTCTTTATTGTGTCAGTCCTGGACTTTATTTTTTTGAGGGAAGATTTCAAAAGATATATAATCTTCTTGTTGCCATTTGGCGCTATTAGAAAATTACCAAAAGACATTTTTACACTTAATTTTAATGACAAACAGCTGAGAAGGTGCCTTTTAGAGTCAGTTCATGCCAAAAACGATGGAACCGCAAGAAAATTTTGATGCCAGAGTAAACCCATAGGATTGAAGCTGACTTGGGAGAAACGGAGCGGAGCCAACTTGGGAGAAACAGAGTGGAGCTGACTTGGGAAAAACGGAAGTGGAGGACCAGAAAGTAAGATCAGCAAAGTCTTTTGGAAGTTGTAGGCACTAGTAAGGAGAAAGACTGCATGGAAAAGTATAGTATAAGAAGGAAAGAGAAGGAGACAAAGAGGAAAAACAAGAATGCGACACACGGAATGAGGAGCTGAATGATGCTACTGCTCTCGGCACCCAAACTAGAGTCCGGTAATAGTTTATGCAATGGACTACAGGTCCCAGAATTCTAGGGGTCTAGTAGATACTTCCCTAAAAGGCACTTTTCACAAATTCTAGCCAACTTATTGATGTGACTGCTACTGGGCAAATAGTTGAAGAGTGACAGATTTTCATGATTTGTCCACAAACTTTTAATTTTGTAGAACCTAATTTGCATACTCTGCTGAAACAACATAGTGATTTACTAGCGGGATTGATGAATTAATTCTCAGTGGTAGAGATATCTCAGTTTTGGGGCGGCTTACTAAGTGGGAAGGAAAAGAAAGAGAAAAAAGGAAGATTTTCTTCTTCTTTTCTCTCTTTTTTTTTCTCCTTCTCCTGAGAGTTTTTTTTTATTGTAAGCCATAACTAAATGTTTAAAGGATAAACAGAGGCTGGATGGCCATCTGTCAGGGATGCTTTGATTGAGAGTTCCTGCATGGCAGGGGGTTGGACTGGATGGCCCTTGTGGTCTCTTCCAACTCTACGATTCTGTGATTCTATGATCCCCCTGCAATACTGCAATTTACCACTGTAACTGATAAACTGAGTAATTGACTCATCGCTGATTATAGGATTTACAAGTGATTACCACACATTAACCCTTCTTGGAGTTGGGAAATTAACTGTATAGATAAAGACTGATTAGATTGATCAGATTAACAAAGCAGGAGAAGAGAAGGGAGGAATTGATTCGGAAAAAGTCCCATCTGAATTGATTGACAGAACTCAATTGTAATTTTGGGTCTTTTGTTTTTAATATAAATATTGGAATATCACAAGATAAAAACTAATGGTTGAATTGTTGAATAACTGAATGGTAGAGAGTTTGATATCAATTAATTTGTAACAAAATAGAAACTGTCTCTTGGACTTCCTAGCCATCTCATAATTGAAAGATTTGGCATTTGATTATTTGGAGAACTGGCAACTAACCAAAGGTTTAGGAGTGGATATTATTTTGCTATAAATTAGACACAAGAAAGTTAGCCAATCATACATTGCCTAAGGAATAATATTCGAAATAGTGATTTAACTTCACGAAATTTAGATGGAGACAAGAAACCAAGCTGCCAGACTACAGTCCCAATGGAAGAGAAGACCTCCCTTCAAGCAAGCAAAGACAATGGAACTAAATCAACCCTTATTGGAAGAAATAAGGAAATTGATTAGACATAAAATGTCAAATCTAAAGGTAGAAATCAGGAAAAAGATCAGAGCCAAATTACAAGAGATAAATCATACAGTAGAAAAACTAACCAATGAAATCCTGGAAACAAAACAAAGAGTTGATCTCTCCTGTATATTCATGTTGATATGAAACTTTCTCTACTACATTTTTGTATACAACTACAACTATGCACTTGTTGAGCTGAGGACTACATCACAACATTAGGTGAAGTGTGCAGTCCAGTAGCCAATGGTTTTCCAATCTACATAGTAGGGTAGGAACTGTGAATCACCATAGCTTAGTTTACTTAAAAAGGCAAAACTATAGGGATTTGGTGTGTCTTTTAAAATGCTTACAACTTCATTTCTTTTTGTGTTATTGCTATGCATATTTTTTAGCTCCAGATACCAGATCTTTAGTCTTTCACATCCAGATGACAGTTGTAACCAGTTGAGTTAATTGTCTTATATTTTATGGTCCTCTGAAAGTCTGTCTTTTTTATTGGATCCCATTTTCCTAACCTAATACCTAAGATCTCCTTTCTTTTTCTTTCTTTTTATGTTTCTTAAAGTGTTAGATTTTCTTGTCCCTGATTCACAATTCAGGGTTGCTTTTCTTTCTGACTGTTCTTTTGGCTATTTATCTCTTCTTACTTATCTTCAGCTGACAAGTGTGGGATGTACTAGAGATTTCCCTGCCCCAAAGTCCACATTCATTGTTCACTTCAGCTTCTTGTTCTCAAACTGCATATAAATAGGATGGAGCTTTTGTCTTTCTTTGACTCATTCTTTCTCACATAAGTACGTGTGTGCATGTGTTGCCTTCAAGTTGCCTGTTGACTTATGGCAACCTCTTGAATTTCCTAGGGTTTTCTTAGGCAAGGAATACTCAGAGGTGGTTTGCCATTCCTCTGAAACAGAGCCTACAGCACCTGGTGTTCTCTGATGGCCCTCCATCCAAGTACTAACCAGTCATATCATTCGTGCTTCCTCTTCCTCTATCATTTTGCCATCTTTTCCTTGGGCCTGTAAGAGTCATTGCTTTCTTTGTACTGCCCCTTTGCAGTAGCCCTGGTATATTTGTTAGGCTCTAGCTTGTTGTTAGTATATTTGTTTTCAGCTTTGTAAAAAAAAAAAACATATGAATACATCTCTCTTCTTATTTTCCTGTGTACACTTGTCCCTCTACATTAGCTGGGGTTGGGGAATAAGACCCTCATCAATGTGGAAAAACCGCAAATAACAAAAACACTATGTTTTTATCTGAGAGGACACATCTCTAGGAATCTCTAGTTCCTCCAGTGCAATTCTGTGTTCAACATCTGCCAAACATAGAATTGCACAGGAGGAGCTACAAATGCCTAGTGAAGTGTTCTCTGTAGAAATCTCAAGGTCCTTCAGTGCAACTTTTGGTTAAAGTTGACCATAGAGTTGCGCTGGAGAACCTAGATATTTTTAGAAAGAAAATGTTAATAAAATCTGTGAACAATCAAATCCACAAAAGTCAAAGATGCAAATGAGGAGTAACAAGTGTGAATAGGAATTGTGTGTTTTTCTTTCCCTAGAAATAATTTTTAGTTATTAACTATTGTAACTATGCTATACCTCTGGGTTAACTATAACTTAAAGTGATTTGTATTTTAAACTGCTGTCTCTGTAGGATAATGGCTTGGAAGAACAAACAGCCTTGAAAAGGTTACCTTGGTACTTTGCTAAATTATCTCTTTTATTGCAGAGGATTGGCAATAGTGATTCTACCACTAAAATAACAAGTCATTTCCACTAACACAGTAACCCCAATATTTGTCCTTTCCATCAGCTCTGACAAAAGAAGAAATGCCAACAGCAAAATTGGCAGGTTATGTCTCACAGCAAGGCCAAATATTGATGCGGTATGTGGAAGAAATTAGACAAGCAAAAAGGCTAAGGTTTTTAACACCTTTCTTTAACAAAGTCACTGTCAAAAACACCTTCAACTTTTACAGCTATTGTGTAGCAAAGAACACAGAGAAGAAGTAAACAAGTACAGGTGTGGTCTAGGTATTTTTTGCAATCAATAACCACATAGTGAGAAATGAAGCTTTTGTTTGAAGTGGAGTGATGTGTTGGCTTGGGCTAGGCTGGCCTGATCTCATCTTCATACAGAGTGGATCAAGAAGTGGAGCCAGTTTATACATTCATAGAGCTTGGAAGAGTAGGGTGACAAGTGGGCAAAAAAGTAATTTTACCCATGTGTGTGTCTGTCAAAGACATACACGTACAGTACCTAATATTTGGGAGGAGCATGAGAAGCAGCTTTACAACTAAAATAAGGGGTGAGTATCACTGGGTGCTGGTGGTGACCTACACTGCTCAGAAGAGGGCAGAGTGGACTTCAAAAGTTATAGACCTATGAAAGGAGCAGGTATGTGTCAAAGAAGTCTCATCCCCATCCCATCTATAAAGTCAACAACCTTCATTAGTTTTTATTTAATCATCCTACATGTTTTATAGTAGGATTTCACAACATATCATTATTGAAAAATAAACATTTTTAGCTGTAAATATAATAATTTTATACAGGTGTTCCATAAGACCTGAAAATTATTTTCAGGGTTCTTCTATGTAAAATGTTCGAGACAAGTTGGTTTAAGGAGGTTTTTACCTCCTAATATGAATAAATATATCTACAAGTGTTCAATGGAAAAAATGAAGGCAGCTGTGTATATAATGTGGACAGCCAGCTTTTAATCCTTATTCAGTTCTCCCAAACACCCCCAAACACCGAGGCCTTCCGACTCTGCAGTGCTTTATCTCTGCTCTCAAAACAGTGAAGAAAAGGATCAGTCTCATCCGTTCACCTTCCCCGTTGGTAGTTGTACTGACTTGATCTGATCTGCCAGTTAAATCATTGAATTACAGTACATTAAGGTGATGACCATAAAAATGGGGAGAGGGATTCCCTCAAGGAGGAGCTGCCATCTGAGGGTATCTTGCCAATAGTCCACCCAAAATCTGAAAACAACTGAAAGGAATTACAGTGGTGAAAAAAAGAGAAAGAAGCTGGGTGTATTAAAATTGCCCACTACTTCAGCCCAGAAGCCCACCAAAGAAAAGAAAAGCTCTCAAAGTCTGGAAGAAGCGGCTTTGGGGTCATTCTGAGGCATTTCAACCCAACTGATAACATCACTTTTAATGCACATTGAGTGTATCTATACTACACAGTTATAGCAATCTGATAGCACTTTGTCCCATTTCCAACTTACAGAGTCCTGGGATTTGTAGTTTATTGATGGACGTAGAAGTCTTTTCTCTAACCCATTTCCCTAGAATCATAGCATTGGAAGAGACCACAAGGGCCATCCAGTCCAACCTCCCCTGCCATGCAGGAACTCACAATCAAAGCATCCCCGACAGATGGTCATCCGGCCTCTATTTAAAGACCTCCAAAGAAGGAGACTCCACCACACACATCCCAGTTTTCATCTGTGAAATGTTGGAAGGTCCATCCTACCTCTTTCTCCATCCCTTTCTTCATACTTGGCAAACAATTCCCATCCTTCAATATTTTCCCATTCCCTTCTCCCATCATCTGCTCTTCACAGTGCATACTCCACTTTGCATCAGAATAGAGCTCAAGCAAACAAACAAACTAAAACTCAACATTTCAAAATCTATTGACTCCTCATAATTCAAAATTCAGGGTTTGTTGGTTTTTGTGTGGCTGCTGTTTTACACTGATGCCTGACCTCAAAAATTCAACATTCGTGAAGTGAACATTAGTATGGAGAACAGTTTGCAAGTGAAATTCACAAGAGGAGACTTTAGGAGGCAAATTTATTTCAATTCTACTCAATGTTCTATATCTGCACACAAACAGATTTGGATACAAGCATTTAAATCACAAGCTTGTGCTTCTTCCTGTTCAACTCCAGCTGGTCTCTTGTTTGTTTGTTTGTTTGTCATCCCCCTCCCCTGACACCCGTCTGAGCCTTTCACACTGTTTTTAAATTATTTGCAAGGATTTTGTTATGAAGAAAGTGAAGAGGAAAGAGGGAACAGCATCCAGAATTAAATCTCTCTCTCTCTCTCTCTCTCTCTCTCTCACACACACACACACACACACACACACACACACTTATTTTTAAAGCATTTGAGAAGACAATCAGGCAGCTGGTAGCTTCCATGTTATATTGGGGCAATGAGTATTTTGTGTCTGTCATTTGGTCTGCACTTAACCATCTCCCCAAATTAGCTTCATCCCCTTGCATGATTCCTTTAAAGTTCTGACGAAAACCCAGAACAGATAGCCTATCTGACTGACAGGAGAGCCACCAGATCCCATAACCTACTCATGATCAAGAATTCCAGTGGTTTTTTGTTGTTGTTGTTATTCAGTAGTCATCCATTTAGTGTCTTCATGACATTCTCACAAAGAGCTGCAGAATTATTTGTTTGCAAATACTGCATCCATTTGATTTAGCGTTCCATCAGGCCCCAGAAACTCCTGATGAGATTATTATATTGATGAATGTTTGCTGTAGGCGAGTGAGCAAGGAATCATTGTACAAACATATTTAGACTAGGACGGTATTAAGATTTTAGGCAGGTACCTACCATTCAAGTATGGAGGAGTGAGTGAGTCATACAGCATGGATACACTCAGCTGATTGACTGGATAAAGGCAAGACTTCTTTTTTCCAAGCATGGCAAGACCACTTAGTATGCAGAAGGTACCTGATCTGCTCAAACTTAAAGTTCATAGCAAATATCTACAGGAGCCAAAATTGAACAGTAAGCCAAACTGAAATGCGCTCCTTTGAGCCTCTTTGTTAAAGGATTTCTCCAAGATACTGTTGAAAGTCCTGCTCTGAATAGATCCAGAAATATTAGGTTCAGACAGGACCACTGTAATGCACTTTGTGCAGGTTCAATGAATATTTTATTCAATGCATTTTTAAAATATTTTAGTCAATTATTTTACCTTTTATCAACTGATCTAACTGATCAATTGATCTCCTGGAGCCCTACTTCATTTCTGTTCTGACTTTGCCCTGGAGTATATAGCATGCTCCTGTCCAAATGTTGCTGGGTTGCAAGCCCCAGATAATGGCAGTGAATCCTGGGAGATTCCATCTAGAGCATGATTCCCACCTCTAGTCTAGCCTAACTGTCAGGGTCTGTGTCACAAGGCAGTGTAGGGACATGCTTTCCAAATTTGTTTCACGTTAACTGTAAAATCACTCTAGTCCCAGGTTGTATTTTGATACCTATGACAGCTGAGAATAACAGGGTATACAGACTGGCAATGAACGCTGACCTGGGGTGGAGTAGGAACATGGCATCTGCTCGATGCTTGACCCGACTCCACCCCCATGCTGGCATGATGCCGTGAGCCACACCAGACAGTGGGCAGCATCACAGCGCTCCTCTGGCACTAAGTACAGATGACACAGCGCCAATGGAGCACCGAAAAGCCAGCAGCTATGACACCCTTTTCGTGGTGCAAAAAAGAGCTGCTTTTTGCAGCTCCTTTTTCACCATGGAAACGCCAGATTGAGGCCGTGGCATGTAGTTGCCACAGGCCCAATCGGATGCTAAATCGGTCCTCTGCAAGCCACTCCTTAAGTGCAACCTGTACAGCCTCTACGTTGCACTGAGTTCAGTGAAACATACTTGTGAGTTATTGCATATATTACCATGGCACTACATACTACAGTTGTGTGCTCCCATGAGGCAAGAAGCTATGCAGATGGCAAGGTTTCTCATGTTGGACAGGCTTTTTGCCGAGTAGCCAGACTAAGTGTGCCACTGGTGGAGGATCTCTCAAAGACAATGGCAGTAGCAACATAGCTAACATTTGTTATGACATTTACATTCATACATTTTTAGTGCATCTGATGAGCTACAGGTAGACCAAGTCTACAAAAGCATATACTACAACCTCTTTTACACAGATAGTCTCAAAGGTGCTACAAGATCCCATTACATATTTTTAGTACAGTACGACTCTAATATCTCCAATTTCAGTATCCATGGTTTCACTTACCCATGTCTGAATAAATACATCCTCTCTAGGCATTTCTAGGTACTCCAGTGTGATTATATGGTATGCTTGGGCTGGAAGTTATTTGTCTCATTGAAAATAATAGTTTTCTCTATCATCCGTTATTTCAGATATCTAGAGGTGGTGGTCTTGGAATGTAACCTCCATGAATATGGGGGCCACACTGTACTGTGTAGAACAGGGCCCTAATTAGGAACAAGGAGTGATTTCTTTTTTTAGTAACAGTCATAAGCCAGGCTTGAAGCTAGCTCTCAGCCTCCCTCGCAGAGATTTGATTACTCTAAATTTTATTTGAATTTCTGATTAAGAGGTAATTGTTACTTAGCAAGGGGTTGCATTTATTCTGATCTATCCAACTGCTGTTACCCTAATTATAAATTAGGTCAATCCAGGTTGATTGTGCCTGCCAAGAGGGCAGGGGCTTATGAAGGCATAAAGAGGCTCCTCAGGTAAATCATTTGACTACTCAGAAAGCTGCAGCACTTTTTAAAAGTTATGTCAGGCCAAAGGTGTGTGACTTGCACACACAGTGGCATTTCATCTCTGAAAAATAGGACAGAGACATTCAGAACAAATGTGCTTTCCTAAGTATTTAAAATATCAAACGGTAACTGATTACATTTCATAGAATCTAAGTCGCAAAAGATGTATTACTCTTTTTATAACAGAACGGAACTTTATTGTGTATCCTTGCATCATTTCTGCCTTTTCTCTGTTTCAAGTTAAACCCATGGATTGATGCGTTTTAATACTTAAATATGGTTTACTATTAGCCAATAGGATTGCAGTTGTTGTTGTTGTTGTTGTTGTTATTATTAACACTCAAGAGTGGCTTACAAATTAAAACACATACAGTACAATATACCTAAAAATATACTGTCAGAGCAACACACTACTCGTGGTCCTTCTCTGCTGGAGTCTGCAGTGCCGTCAGTACCTATAACTGCACAAAGTGCCAAAGAAATACTCAAAGTCTTCACATTCTATTTACAGAACTTTACTGCAGAATATACAGTATACAGCACTATATACACAACAACGACTCTCCAACCAAACATTTACTAATAACAATAACCCACGCTGTCCATAGGTCATGCCAATATTTATACATGTTGTCCATAGCATGATCTCCTCATACAAGTGTCTGCAATTGTCCACTTGCTATGGACAATATGTATAAATATTGGATTACTTCAGGTTAAGTATTTAAGTGTGATGCACAATTCCAGTCCACTCCCTGGACATTATGCTTTTCTCAGTTCCAGGAAAAGCAAAACAAGATACTGCCATTCCAATAGATATCAGGCCTCCAAATAGGGAACAGGCAAGCTAAAAGCATAGAGCAATTCAACAGCACTGTCAATTTGGTTGTTTAAATTCAGTCCAGTGCTGTGTCACATGAATGTAAGGAATCAACACAGGCTATCTGATGGGACAGAGAGATGATCACTGTGGGCAGGGTCCAGAAGAAGGAAGTAATGTGTGCCCTGATGCAGGACTGGACTTCAAGACCTCAATTTGTGCACAACGCCCTCCCCACACACACACACCCAGGACACCAGTAAACTAGGGGGAGGATTTGAAATGTACCAAGCTGGGAAAGGAAATTAGGTCTAAAACCCATTCTTGAGGGCTGTACAAACAGCCCTGAAGGGGCGGCCCCCAGCCCCTTCTTCAGCCAGATCAGGGCTGTGGCAACATCATGGCGCAGCCCTGGTCCAGCCTTCCGAGGGCACAAAAAGGAGCTGCAAAAAGCAACTTTTTGCACCCTCGAAAGGACACCATAGCCGCAGCGGTACGGCTATATGGCACCCCTTTGGTGCTGAGCCATGTGGACACAGCAACAGAGACATGTCATGATGCTGCACACCATCTGGAGTTGTGCACTCGAGGGGTGCGGAGTCAGGCAGGCGTTGTCAGGACGCTATGCCTTGACTCTGCCTCCAGGCCGGCCTTTCAGGGACTAAGTCCCCATTAGGCCCATTGAACCCATGAAGCTCATATATATATTGACTTCTCCATTCAATAATTGTGCCCTACCAATAGGATTCAGGCCTTAAACTCTCTAAAGATAACTTCAGAAAAGATCATACATTTGCCATTGCAATCTATAGCATTCAGCTGGAGTATTGTATGCCGTTTTCTCTACCATCAGCATAACAACAACTCAATGTATTAAAGATGTCACCATCCAGCATTCAGTGAAACAGATTAAACTTTCCAAATCTTAACTGATCAGTTTCAAGGGGCTCTCCATCTATTCCTTTCAAAATATCTTTTTAACCACTTTTGTTCCCATTTTGCCAAAACTCTCCACTGATTTTTTTTAAAGTCTGATGAAATTTTTAAAAATTATTTTAAATTAAGTTTTTAAGTTTTATTTTATTATAAGTTTTTTTTTAAATGCTGAATTTATATTCGTGGAAGTTGTCTTGAGGTATGAAGTTGTCCCATCAGTGTATGCTATCCAAGCAGCTCACTGAATCAAGTATAATACATTTTAAAAAGAAATACTTAAAATAAAACAACAGAGGTAAGAGAATGTGGCATAAAAACCTCCTTTGCAGAAGAGGAGAATATAAACAGTGGGTGTACAAGGGAAGTGGAAACTGCCCCATTCCCAAGTTTCTATTGCTCTATTTCAACTTTCCTGTCCCCCTCCATTTTCCTTAACTGCTGCCTTCCTTCTCTCCCTTTGAGCTTTACTTACTTGCATGAAAATAGTTCCTCAAAAGCAGGAATGTGTCCGTCCTGATTTTGGTCACATTTGTTCCACATACCCTCCAACATTACATAGATGAAAAAGGGGACAGGTGTGGCCAAGCAAAGTCATAGTATGATCAAGATGGCAAAGTTTATTAATGAGGAAGAGGGTGTAGCAGTTTGCCTTTGCCTGAAACTTCTGGGAAAGGCAAGATCCCACCATCCTCTCCTCACTCCCCCCCCCCCATACCTTTGCACTTTAACTTAGTTTGCATCAATTAAAGCAAGCTGGGGAAAAAGGAGGAGGAAGAAGAGAAAACCTTGGAAATTTTAAAAGCAGCTGGAAAAGTGGGTTGGCAGAGAATTAATCAGGACTGTCCCTGACAAACTAAGAAGTTTGGAGGGTATAGTCCTATAATTATGTCCTTCAGACTTTGGCAAATATATATTGGTCCCTGTAGAGGAGGAAAGGATGCATTCCTTTTCTGCCATCAAAAAGTTTATTTATTTCATATAAGCAGATATATGTACATCCAGATAGTGAGCAAGTGATTCAGAATGTTCTCTGATACCACTTCTGTCAAGAGTGTAACTGCCAAACTTGAACTTACTGCATTTTCCTGGAAGAGAGCTTCCCTGGACCAGCTGACAGCTCAGATGAATCCTGTAACGATGACACTTCAACAAACCTTACATGATTTTGACATCTTAGAAATCCAATGATAGTATAAATCCAATGAAATATAAGTCTGTATAAATAGGATCTTGGTTTTGATAGTTTTTATGGTCACACATTTGCTTTCAGTACCCTCCAGGCTTTCCTTATTGTAACACGTTCTGTTTTTTACAGAGGCCATGACAAGGCCAATATTTGGTTCATTTGTTTTATAAATAACTAACCTTTTCTCACAGTCCTGAAGTTTTCAGCCAATGAATTGAGTCATAGCAATGACTGACACACCTTATTTTAGGAAAATGAACGTCCTACTCCATGTTAATACCATTGTTCTGGTCTTCTCAGGTAGGAAGTGATTGCTATTTTTTAAAAATAATAAAGTTTAATGTAACTGTGATTTGACAGTAGTATGTCTAACACACCCACAGCCTTCTTGAATATACCAGGAAAGGCAGATGTTCATAATCTTTCTAATTCAGGGCTTCCTCCCCCCATGCCCCCCAAAACACAGCAAACATACCAATAATAATAATGATGATGATGATGATGATGATAATAATAATAATAATGCAAATAAAATCCATTCTTGTTGTATTCATGTTCCAGGAGGTGGGCTGAGCTGAGCAACTGTGGATTATGCCAGACCTACAAAATCTGTACTGTTATACTCATTTTGTTCTCAGAATTTAGAGTACTGTATAGCAACCACATAATGTAGACTTGTTCCCAGACACTATCTGGGCTTTTTCCATATGCAGAATGTGTAGTCCTCAAAGGCTCTTTTTGCAGTTCAGCATCCCAGTGATGCAAAAGTTATTTTACATTGCATGATGTGAAAAGTGGTGAACAACAAGGTGAAAAATGGAATGAAAAGTTTGGGTTCCTAAAAAAAAACCCGTCTTGATCAAACATAACCATTTCTCCTTTCCCTGCCAAAAAATACTCCCAACAGGCTTACCCCATACATTGCACCAAGGCTAGAGAAATTGTTGCCGTGGCCCACAAGCCCAAGCCCATTTTTAGGGACCTTAAACACCGCAAAGGATTCTTAATTTTTCAGTCTTTTTTAATTTAAAATGTCTGTTAATTCCTAAGAAGTAGGGGGACAATTTTGCCACATATATGCCCCTCCTTGGCTGTTTGAGGCCCCAGAACAGTCTTTTTCTAATAAATAAGTAAACTCCCCAGTTATGTGCAGTATTTGGGGGATGTTGTGGAAGAAGACATCTTGTACTTCCTTGCATAATGCCCTTCAGGTGGAGCATGCAATAGCAGCCAAAGTGCCCACGGGTGACACTCTACAGGCAAAAGTGTTCTCACAGAAGGGGCTACCATCCCATTCTTAGCTGTCTTCTGCCACCTTTTCCATCTGCAGAAGCATTGGAGATGAGCAGCAGCCACTCAGATTTGTATTCTATGACTTAATTAAGCCTCCCTCTGTAAGTCCAGACTTCACCAGGATAGCTCTGAAATGGCTCAGAGTGAAAAAGACATATAGGGAAGTGCTGCAAAATCCTCCCATGTTGAGTTCATATTCCCATGAAAGCATGCGAGAATGTGGTTCCTGTCTGTGGTTCTGGGTGTTAAGCAGAAGAGACTAAGACCAAGGGAAGAAGAGGAATCAGTTGGAGTGCAAGGGGTTGAAGCTGAGCAGCAAAAGACCACTGACTAGCTTCCAGTCCTGGGGGCTGGCCTGCACAACTTTGTTTTTGCTTTGGTTGGGTGATAGGCACAGATGGTCTCTGCCGAAGTGCTAAATGGAGACTTTGACCATTCCTAATCACATATCCAGGGAAACTTGCTCACCATCCAGCGGTCTCCAACATAGGCCTTTTTGCCTAACTTCAGCCAGGCTTGGCAGATCCAGTGCAGACCACTGGTTAATGCAATATTCGCCCTGAGGAGATGGTGACCTCAGATACAGGAGCAGTTCCTCTCTTCCTCCCCCCCCCACCTCCCCATTTCCCTCTCCCTCCCTCCCTCCCCCCATATTCTACTATATGGTTATAGCTTTAACTTTTAGAATCAAGGGAGTTTAAATAAATAATAAATGTTTTTTTATAAACCGCTTTTTTCAGGATCAAAGCGGTGTACTATCAATAAAAAACAATACCGTGAATAACATATTAAGAATACACATTAACACAAATTAAATCCAAAATGTTAGGTAAAAAACATATAATTTAACATAATTAAAATCCTAAATATCAGTACATCACAATCAATAGGGGGGAAATGTTATTACAAGGAATTGGGAGGGTAGGCTTGTAGGAAGAGATGGGTTTTTAATGCCTTTTTAAAGGCTTCAACCGTTCCACTAAGACGGATCTCCTCAGGTAAAGCATTCCAAAGAGAAGGCGCTACTGCTGTGAAGGCCCTTTGCTGGGTAGTCGCCAATCTCACCTTAGGATAATTGAGTAGTAATTCACCAGTTGTTCTGAGAGTGCGGGGTGGATTATGCAGGGAGAGGCGTTCCCTTAAGTAACCTGGGCCCAAGCCATTTAGGGCTTTAAAGCTAATAACCAACACTTTGTAGTGTTTGTAGCATTTCTGAGTTTTCTTTCACCCAGAAAGTGCAGTTGCATTCAGATCCTTTTGGTGAGCCTTTCCATAGTCAACCATTTGGCCCCTGTGTAAACACATTGTAGACTATTTGATTTAATCCAGCATGAATCTTCTTATGTTTTTAGAGGTGGGGAATCAGTTGTTGGACTCCCAGCACTCACCAGTCCCAGCCAACAGTGGTATAAGACAATGGGAGTTCGAGCCTTTTTAGAAAAAAGGATGCTCTTGAGTCAACAACATCTGGAAGGCATCAGGTTCCCCACTTGTTTTAGTGTGTATTTCATTTCTGCACTTTGAGCAGAGCAGAGAATTGACTAGGGATGATGGGATTGTGGTCCAACATATCTAGAGGACTGACAAAGGCAGATACAGAACCATACAGTGGATGCCACGTACATAGTAATTATGACAACAAATAACAATTCTCATTAAACACACAGAGACATACACACATAAGTGAAATAGACAAATGAAGCAAATGCCAGAAGACTGTGCTGGTTTGTTATGATTAATAGAGAAGGTACTACTCCCCAAAATATAGCTCATCAAGAGGGAAAAAACTTATAATATATGTAGCAGCTGTTCCTTCCAGTGAAAAAGTATAGAGCCCCTAAGCTTTGCTTTCCACCTACATGATGCATAAGGATAACTCCCTTGAGCCATTTCAGTTTATCCTTTGGTGTTACTAAGTATTGGGCAATGGGTTTCAAGGTGACCTATCATTTGCAGCCTCACTTCTGATTTACTGCGTGGCAAAAATAGAAGCTTCTCTGACTTTATGCAAGCCCATTAGATAAACATGGGGTGCTTGCTTAGAGATTTTAGGTCCTTTAGGTTTAAGGCACAGCTTGGGTCCAAAACCTAGAAATAGGCATGTATATTTCATCTCCACTATGTTCTACAAAATGTCTGTTTATTTGCCAGAGCTTGGAAAAGTTACATTGGAGAGTTAGAATCTTTTTTGTTAAGCCCATTGAATCAATTGGACTTTCCTCCGTATAGACTCAGCAATCAATAATTGAGTCAGTGGGCCTATTCTAATTGGGCCAAACCAGCAGGATTCAGGCCTTGGACAACAACTCACAGAATCTCCCAGCAATGTTGACTGGGGATTCTGGGAGTTGCAGTCTAAAAATCAACTGTATTAAACCGTTGAGTTCATATTCAGGTTCTGGTTGATACAAGAACAAGAAGGTGCCTTATAGCATTGCATGTCCCACCACCTCATGGGGCTGACGGGTACACATGAAAGGCTTTCTCTGCAGTAGCATCCAAACTGAACTCCCTCCTAAAAGGAGTCATGCTGCTTCAATACATTCTGATTTTCCAGAGGACGGCTAAATCTTGTCTTGTTTCTCATAGTCTTCATTTGTTAAAACTAGAGGTGGCTACTCTGGCTGTTTTAGGTGTCTGCTGTGTCTAATTATTTTAAGGGATATTTTTAGTCTTTTCTTAAAAGTTGTTTATATGTTTAATAATTTAAGTGTTTTTATTCATTGTACATTACCTCAGGGAACCAATATAGAAATGCTTCAAATACTTGTATACATTCATACACACTTGCATGCACAATGCATACAGAGTCAGTGTTGCCAGTGCTGCTGGGTCTCCAAGGTTTCAAACCTTTCCCAGCTCTCCTTCCTTTTAATTGGAGCTGTCAGAGATTTGACTGTGGACCACATGCAGGCCAAGCCTGTACTCTAAGCTACACCTCTTCCCCATCTGCCATGGCTTATTCACCATGCAAATCATCTCTTACTCTTTGCCATGTGAATCATTCCATGATCAGATGAGGAGCATGAGTCTGTGAACTGTCTTCCCTCCCTTATTGTTGTAGGTTTGAGGGATGTCCCTGTCAAATGCAGCTCTTCTCATTCCATATTTTGATTCACCAAGTCTCTAGTGGGATTCTGTTCTGCCCCTGATGTCCCTGCAGTGCTTTTAAACTACAACATTGACACATATGCTTGAAAGGTGCTGCTGTTTGGAATTATCAATAATCCCAATGCAGATCACTTATCTTTGTGAGATGTGACTATAATTCCTTTCTGAGGCACTGAAGCAGAGGTAATGCTCCCATGCTGACAAAGTCTCTGTTTACAGTGTAATACTGAATCAATTGTTCCTGTTGCCTGGTAAGTAGAAGGTGTTGTCAAGTCATGGAGTCAGTCATATTAAATGTGGGTTGAAGGCAAAAATTGATCATGGAGAGACAACACACATGCTACTCCAGGGCCAGCCCTGCCATACAAGAGGGGGAAGCAGCCTCCTTCAGTCCACATCATGACAGCATGAGGAAATGCATGAAGGCAGGAACTAGTGATGGCTGAATAGTGCACTGAAATTTCTTAGTGTTTGACCTGTGGCAGAAGAAAAACGAAGATTCTGCTTCAGGCATGCAGTGCTCTGCTTGGGATATTTGGGCAACAAAATGTTATGGGATGACATCATACTATATGATGAGTGGCTATACATCAAGGCTGTGTAATCTACTTTTTTCCCTACTAAAACCACAGAGCTTACTAACCAAAGTGAGATATGGAGTGCAGTGAAAGATTGTCTGAGTTATTGTAGATTAGCAAATCTAATACAAAACTGTCCAAAGAATTTGGTCAAAGGCAAGCAGTTCACACTTCCATTTTACAAATTAGAAAGACTGAGATGAAGATACTGTATAAATTATAAACTCAAAGCCAGCCAAAAAGGGTTTTTTTTCTCTTTATAACTTTCTATTTTAACTGTTTAGAGTGTGCTGCTGATCTACTGCAACACTCAGAGATCTGTTAATAGAGCCTGATCTATCTTGTCCCTGTCCTGCTATATGGTCATTTTTGAGCAATTCCATCATTCTATAACCCTGTCTTAGACCCATAAATCCAAGGAGTGGGAGGGGAGCAATTGCCATCTTACATTTGGTTACTGTTGTACTTCTGCAAATCTCCAGGTGTCCTTAACATGCTCAGCTGCCTTATAACCTCTTTCTGCTTGTGCCTGAAGTACAGAACTGGGTGGTTCTATGATTCTATAAACTGGGAACGCTAGCTATGCTGGTCCCATTGCCATGGATACTACCAACAAGTTCAACAAAAAAATGCTCTCCATTGTGATCCAGGCCACAACATTCAAGGGTCTGCAATTAATTCAACAAAGAGGTGGGAAGGAGGATGGATAAGACACTTAGACACTCCAACCTTTCTCGTCGTGTCCCATTTGTGGTCTGCTTACCTTGGCTTCTTATAGCAGCAGGGGGCCGCCAGCAGAATCCTCTTGGTAGTTTCCCAGGTGGTCAGCATGCTGCCCAGAAATATTAAGCCAGCCATCAACTTTGCTTAACGTGCAATCCACCACTGCTGCAAACCATCATACAGGAACAAGTTATGTGTGCCAGACACACAAAGACCGACATTTACCATCACAACCTCCCAGAACCATAACTGCTGAAATTTTACTTTGGGATGAATGGTATCTTCAAAATGCAACGGGAGTGTTCCGGGAGTGTGGCTCCACCACACAGGTAGGCAGGCCATTGTGTGAATGCAGCAGTCAACCCCACCTACTAACATTTCACCATTGAGTTATTATACCCAGTACATGACAAGAAAGAGAGAGAGAGCAACACAAGGTCCGTACACAGACAAGTACCACCTAAGTGAGCCAACTCACTCAATCAACAGTTGTGTCACAAGGGTAGCCACTGAACAGGGAAAGCAGGCTTTTGGGTGGTGGTGGCTAAATAGCTCGGATGTCCATCACGTGGGACTGTCCAATCCCTAATGACTATACTGGTAATTCGTCGAAATGGATAACATTGTTATTCCTATAGATGCACATATGTTGGGCACTCACACCCAGTGAAGAAATAAAACAAGCACTGCTGCTGACTGAATCCTTGAACTGTATGTTGGCCTGGGCTGAACTCCAACCTCTCCAGGGTAGCCATGACAAACCACAGGGGGGGACACACCATCCTGCCCATAGAGATCCCACACACATAGTGGAGCAGGGCCAGGACTCATATAATAATATATAATTTATGCTTATTAATGGTCTGTTCCTGTGAGTTTATAGAAGCTCCCAAGACAAGCGTTCTCAGTGGATGACCAGGTCTGGTTGCCAAATTGTATGTCATCGGTTTGCCTTTGCTTTGCATTAGCTTCTTGACTTGGGCTGAATACTCACCTTGTTTTGTGTTTGTCCCCAAAACCCCAGGCCTCAGCGCCAAACGGGTGTTGGTTAGTTCCATTAACATGTGTTTCGGGCTCCATCTCCAGCGATTGAAATTTTAAGGAGAGCAACATTGAAAGACACTCTCAGGCTTTGTTTAAGCATTTTCTGTCTCCTTAATCATGCTGAAGGTTTCCCATGAATGAATGTTGCGGTCTGTAATTGTAATTTTGTAATGTAATTATTACCCTGCAAGGCCTTGTAGCACCCTTGGTGAGTCGCAAGTTCCTAAAAGAATAATTTAGAAATTTTGTCTTTTTTCCTGTTGAATTTCAGGATTGAGAGCACACGTAACAAAATTTTAATAAACAACATCCTGATCAGACTATGCACTTGCAAAACCCAGCATCACCTTTCACAATGGTAACGAAAAGTAAACAAATTGAAGATCAAAAGTTATGATGGGGTGGTGAACTTGTTGTCCATCTTTCGGCTTCAGTAAGTCCCGTGTTTACTGGGACAAAACGTCAAAACCAATTGATTGTCAATAGAATGACTGGTCATGGAATTCATTCTTGCAGGGCAGAAAATGAACATATTGTAGTTCTATTGATGAATTTGGTGTGTCTGGGTTCATATTGCAATCGCAATGGGGCTTATCTTAATACGTGGGCCCATTCTTCCTTATATGCATGCCAAACCCAGGATTGTTCAATTCCAGCGTGTTTCTGTCTGGTCCAGCATAATCTAATGGCTGGCGTCTCGCTCAGCGTGTTATTATAGTACTGGCTGGCGGCTGTGCTTTTGGTAGTGTCTTCCGGTGGTCATCAAATAGAAAGATGCACAACAAGAGGGAGAATCGGTGTTTGCCTAGATAGGACCACTGTGTTTGTCTTTTTGAAAAAACCAGCATATTATTAAATCCACGACATCAAGTTGCTTCTGTTGATTTGCTTCAGTGCTTTATCACTCACTTGATTTGATTATCTGACTTTGATTACCAGCTTTTGCCGACAGATCACAATCAAACAAACGCATTTCAAAAGCCCCATCCAGCTGCACCCCCCCGTTGGCTAAGGTTACACAGCTGGAGGGTGTACAGATAGCTGGAATTTCTCGGCAAGGTTTCCCCTCAATGCTTGTCGCTAATCTTGTCCCAACACAGATTACACATCCAATAATAATGGGAGAGCCAGAGAATGGATACCAACAAAGTCTGTTGTTTTCCCCTGAGACTCCATGTCTGTTTTCCTCATTGAGATCAGCCACCCAATTCTATCCAGTTAAGTTTCAATTTAGCACGAACAAAACATACTTTGACATGGATTAGTCTGGTATTAGGCAACTTTTCCTAGCAATGGCCATCTTGTCTGGTAATGAAAATATTTCCCTCCTACTGTATATGTTTTTTTGATACTACCTATTTATGGGGGAAGAGGAACGTTCATCAAACTTTTTCTTGCTTTATTGTGGTCCAGTCCCTGGTACTTATATGTTTTTGAGGGGACAGATTTCAAAAAGGATATATTAATCTGTCTTGGTGCCATTTGTGGCGCTATTAGAAAATATTGCCAAAAGACATTTTTACATCTTAATTTGAATGGCCACACAACAAAGCTGTAGAAGTGTGCTCTTTTAGAGGTCAGTTTTCATGCCACAAAAACGATTGAGAACCGCAAAGCAAATTATTGATGTATGCCAGATGTAAAAACTCCAATAGGATTGAAGGCTGACTTTGGGTAGAAGAACAGCGAAGAACGAAGAGAACCACTTGGAGGGCGGGAAAAGCCAAATTGGGAGACACACGAGTGGAGCTGACCTTGGGAAGAAAAAACGGAAGTGTGTGGAGGACGCAGAAAGTAAAGATTCAGCAAAAGTTCTTGTTGGAAGTTGTAGGCACTAACTGAGTAAGGAGAAAGACTGTGCATGGAAAAGGTATAGTATAAGAGGGAAGGAAAGGGCCGGCGACTGACAAGAGGAAAGGAAAAAACCCAAGAATTGCCGACCACACGGCATATGAGGGAGCTGAATGATGCAACTCGCTCTCGGCACCCAAAACTAGGGAGTCCGGTGGTTAATAGTTCATGGCAATGGCTTACAGGGTCCCAGAAGGAATTCTAGGGGTTTCTAAGAGATACTAATTTCCCTAAAAAAGGCAACTTTTCAACAAATTCTAAGCCAACTCTTAATGCTGATTGAAACTGACTACTGGGGCAAATAGTTGAAGCAGTTGACATGAATTTTCATGATTTGTCCAATCAAACTTTCTAATTTTGTAGAAACCTAATTTGCATACTTTACGCTGCTTGAAAACAACATGAGTGAGTTATACTAGCGGGAATTGATGATTGAATTAAGTCTAGCAGTGGGTCAGAGATATTATGCTCAGTTTTTTGGGGCGGGGCTGGCTTACTAAGGTTGGGGAAGGAAAAGATAAGAGAAAAAAGAGAGATAAGTTTCTTCTTCTTTTCTGCTTCTTTGTTTTTTCTCCTTCATCCCTGAAGAAGTTTTTTTTTTATTGTAAGCCAGTAACTAAATGTTTTTAAATTAAGAAGGATAAACAGAGGCTGGATGGCCATCTGTCAGGGATCGTTTGATTGAGATTCCTGGATGGGCAGGGGGTTGGACTGGATGGCCCTTCGTGGCTCTTCCAACTCTAAGATTCTGTGATTCTATGATCCCCCTGGCAGTACTTGCCAATTTTACCACTGTAACCTGGATTTAAACTGAGTAATGGACTCATCGCTGTGTTAGGATTAACAGTGATTACAACACATTAACCCTTCTTGGAGTGGGAAATAAACTGTATAGATAAAGACTGATTAGATGTATCAGCTAGATTAACAAAGCAGGAGAGAAGAAGGGAGGGAGGAATTGATTTCGGAAAAAGTCCCATCTGAATTGATTGACAGAACTCAATTGTAATTTTGGGTCTTTTGTTTTTAATATAAATAATTGGAATATCACAAGATAAAAACTAAATGGTTTGAATTGGTTGAATAACTGAATGGTAGAGAGTTTTGAATATCATTAATTTGTAACAAAATATAACAAAACTGTCCTCTTGGACTTCCTAGCCATCTCATAATTGAAAGATTTGGCATTTGATTATTTGGGAAGAACGGCAACTAACCAAAGGTTTAGGAGTGGATATTAATTTTTGCTATAAATTAGACACAAGAAAAGTTAGCCAATCATACATTGCCTAAGGAAATATTCGAAAATAGTGATTTAACTTCACGGACAAATTTAGATGGAGACAAAGAAACCCAAGCTGCCAGACTACAGTCCCAATGGAAGAGAAGACCTCCCTTCAAGCAAGCAAGACAATGGAACTAAATCTAAATCAACCCTTATTGGGAAGAAATAAGTGAAATTGATTAGAACTAAAATGTCAAATATAAAGGTAAAAGAAATCAGGAAAAGATCAGAGCCAAATTACAACGAAGATAAATCATACAGTAGAAAAAAAACTAACCAATGAAATCCTGGAAACCAAACAAAGAGTTGATCTTCTGTCCTATTCATGTGTGATATGAAACGTTCTCTACTACATTTTTGTATTACAACTACAACTATGCACTTGTTGAGCTGAGGACTACATCAACAAACATTAGGTGAAGTGTGCAGTCCAGTCCTAGTAGCCAATGGTTTTCCATACATAGTAGGGGTAGGAACTGTGAATCACCATAGCTTAGTTTACTTTACAAAAGGCAAAAACTATAGGGATTTGGTGTGTCTTTTAAAATGCTTACAACTTCATTTCTTTTTGTGTTATTGCTATGCATATTTTTAGCTCCAGATACCCATCTTTAGTCTTTCTTTCACATCCAGATGACAGTTGTAACCAGTTGAGTTAATTGTCTTATATTTATGGTCCTCTGAAAGTCTGTCTTTTTTATTGGATCCCATTTTTCAAACCTAATACCTCGATCTCCTTTTTTTCTTTCTTTTTTTATGTTCTTAAAGTGTTAGATTTTCTTGTCCCTGATCACAATTCAGGGTTGCTTTTCTTTCTTGACTGTTCTTTTGGCTATTTATATCTTCTTACTTATCTTTTCAGCTGACAAGTGGTGTGGATGTAAGAGTAGAGATTTCCCTGCCCCAAAGTCCACTCATGTGTCACTTCAGCTTTTGTTCTCAAACTGCTATAAAATAGGATGGGCGATTTTGTCTTTCTTTGACTCATTCTTTCTCACATAAGTACGTGTGTGCATGTGTTGCTTCAAGTTGCTGTTGATTATGGAACCTCTTGAATTTCCTAGGGTTTTCTTAGGCAAGGAAATACTCAGAGGTGGTTTGCCATTCCTCTGAAACAGAGCCTACAGACACCTGGTGTTCTCTGAGTGGCCCTCCATCCAAGTACTAACCCAGTCATATCATTCGTGCTTCTCTTCCTTATCATTTGCCATCTTTTCCTTGGGCCTGTAAGAGTCATTGCTTTCTTTGTACTGCCCTTTGCAGTAGCGCCTGGTATATTGTTAGGCTCTAGCTGTTGTTAGTATATTTGTTTCAGCTTTGTAAAAAAAAAAAAAACATATGAATACATCTCTCTTCTTATTTTCCTGTGTACAACTTGTCCCTCTACATTAGCTGGGGTTGGGGAATAAATCACACTCCTCTCAATGTGGAAAAAAAAACCGCAAATACAAAAAAACACTCATGTTTTTATCTGAGAGGACACTCTCTAGGATCTCTAGTTCCTCCAGTGCAATTCTGTGTTCAACATCTGCCAACATAGAATTGCACAGGAGGAGCTACAAATGCCTAGTGAAGTGTTCTCTGTAGAAATCTCAGTTCCTTCAGTGCAACTTTGGTTTTTGTTAAAGTTGACCATAGAGTTGCGCTGGGAGAACCTAGTAAGTTTTTAGAAAGAAAATGTTAATAAATCTGTGAACAATACAATCCACAAAAGTCAAAGATGCAAATGAGGAGTAACAAGTGTGAATAGAATTGGTTGTGTTTTTCTTTCCTAGAAACTAATTTTTAGTTTATTAACTATTGTAACTATGCTATACCTCTGGGTTAACTATAACTTAAGTGATTTGTATTTTAAACTGCTGTCTCTGTGGGATAATGGCTTGGAAGAAAACAAACAGCCTTGAAAAGGTTACCTTGGTACTTTGCTAAATTATCTCTTTTATTGCAGAGGATTGGCAATAGTGATTCTACCACACTAAATAACAAGTCATTTCCACTAACCACAGTAACCCCACATATTTGTCCTTTCCATCAGCTCTGACAAAAGAAGAAGAAATGCCAACCGCCAAAATTGGCAGGTTATGTTTTCTCACAGCAAGGCAAATATTGATGCGGTATGTTGGAAAGAAATTAGACAAGCAACAAAAGGCTAAAGGTTTTTTACACCTTCTTTTTACAAAGTCCACTGTCAAAAAAAAAACACTTCAACTTTTACAGCTATTGTGTAGCAAAAGAAACACAGAGAAGAAGTAAACAAAGTACAGGTGTGGGTCTAGGTATTTTTTGCAATCAATAACCACATATGAGAAAATGAAGCTTTGTTTGAAGTGGAGTGATGTGTTGGCTTGGGCTAGGCTGGCCTGATCTCCATCTTCATACGAGGGGATCAAGAAGTGGAGCCAGTTTATACATTAATAGAGCTTGGAAGAGTAGGGTGACAAGGGGGCAAAAAAGTAATTTACCCATGTGTGTGTCTGTCAAAGACATACACGTACAGTACTAATATTTGGGGAGGAGCATGAGAAGCAACTTTACAACTAAACATAAGGGTGAGTATCACTGGGTGCTGGTGGTGACTCAACTGCTCAGAAGAGGGCAGAGTGGACTTCAAAAGTATAGACCTATGAAAGGAGCAGGTATGTGTCAAAGAAGTCTCATCCCCATCCCATCTATAAAGTCAACAAACCTTCATTAGTTTTTATTTAATCATCCTATATGTTTTATAGTAGGATTTTCACAACATATCATTATTGAAAAAAATAAACATTTTTTAGCTGTAAATATTAATAATTTTTATACAGGTGTTCCATAAGACCTGAAAATTATTTCAGGGTTCTTCTATGTAAAATGTTCGAGACAAGTTGTTTAAGGGGGGTTTTTACCTCCTAATATGATAAAATATATCTACAAGTGTTTGAATGGAAAAAAATGAAGGCAGCTGTGTATATAATGTGGACAGCCAGCTTTTAATCCTTATTCAGTTCTCCCAAACACCCCCACACCGAGGTTCCGTTCCGACTCTGCAGTGCTTTATCTCTGCCTCCTCAAACAGTGAAGAAAAAGGATCAGTCTCATCCGTTCACTTCCCCGTTGGTAGTTGTACTGACTTGATCTGATCTGCCAGTTAAATCATTGAATTACAGTCATTAAGGTGATGACCATAAAATGGGGGAGAGGATTCCTCAAGGAGGAGCTGCCATCTGAGGGTATCTTGCCATAGTCCACCCAAAATCTGGAAACAACTGAAGGAATTACAGTGGTGAAAAAAAGAAGAGGTGTATTAAAATTGCCCACTACTTCAGCCCAGAAGCCCACCAAAGAAAAGAAAGCTCTCAAAGTCTGGAAGAGCGGCTTTGGGGTCATTCTGAGGCATTTCAACCCAAATGATACATCACTTTAATGCACATTGAGTGTTATCTATACTACACAGTTATAGCAATCTGATAGCACTTTGTCCATTTCCAACTTACAGAGTCCTGGGATTTGTAGTTTATTGATGGCGTTAGAAGTCTTTTCTCTAACCCATTTCCCTAGAATCATAGCATTGGAAGAGACCACAAGGGCCATCCAGTCCAACTCCCCTGCCATGCAGGAACTCACAATCAAAGCATCCCCGACAGTGGCATCTCGGCCTCTATTTAGACCTCCAAAGAAGGAGACTCCACCACACACATCCCAGTTTTCATCTGTGAAATGTTGAAGGTCCATCCTATCTTTCTCCATACTTTCTTTCATACTTGGCAAACAATTCCCATCCTTCAATATTTTCCCATTCTCTCTCCCATCATCTGCTCTTCACAGTGCTACTCCACTTTGCAATCGAATAGAGCTCAAGCAAACAAACAAATAAAACTCCACATTTCAAAATCTATTGACTCCTCATAATTCAAAATCGGTTTGTGGTTTTTTGTGTGGCTGCGTTTTACATGATGCCTGACCCAAAAATTCACATTCGTGAAGTGAACATTAGTATGGAGAACAGTTTGCAAGTGAAATTCACAAGAGGGGACTTTAGGAGGCAAATTTATTTCAATTCTACTCATGTTATATACTGCACACAAACAGATTTGGAGACAAGCATTTAAATCAAAAGCTTGTGCTTCTTCCTGTTCAACTCCAGCTGGTCTCTTGTTTGTTTGTTTGTGCATCCCCCTCCCCTGACACCGTCGAGCCTTCCACACTGTTTTAAATATTGTCAAGGATTGTTTTGATGAAGAAAGTGAAGAGGAAAGAGGGAACAGCATCCAGAATATAATCTCTCTCTCTCTCTCTCCTCTCTCTCTCTCTCTCACCCACACACACACACAACACACACACACACACTTATTTTTAAAGCATTTGAGAAGACAATCAGGCAGCTGTAGCTTCCATGTTATATGGGGCAATGAGTATTTTTGTGTCTGTCATTTGGTCTGCACTTAACCATCTCCCCAAATTAGCTTCATCCCCTGCATGATTCCTTTAAAGTTCTGACGAAAACCAGAACAGATAGCTATCTGACTGACAGGAGAGCCACCAGATCCCATAAACCTACTCATGATCAAGAATCAGTGGTTTTTGTTGTTGTTGTTATTCAGTAGTCATCCATTTAGTGTCTTCATGACATTCTACCAAAGAGCTGCAAATTATTTGTTGCAAATACTGCATCCATTTGATTTAGCGTTCCATCAGGCCCCAGAAACTCCTGATGAGATTATTATATTGATGAAGTTTGCTGTAGGGCGAGTGAGCAGGAATCATTGTACAAACATATTTAGACTAGGACGGTATTAAGATTTAGGGCAGGTACCTACCATTCAAGTATGGAGGAGTGAGTGAGTCATACAGCATGGACACACTCAGCTGATTGACTGGTAAAGGCCAGACTTTCTTTTTTCCCAGCATGGCAAGACCACTTAGTATGCAGAAGGTACCTGATCTGCTCAAACTTAAAGTTCATAGCAAATATCTCAGGAGCCCAAATTGAACAGTAAGCCAAACTGAAAATGCGCTCCTTTGAGCCTCTTTGTTAAAGGATTTCTCCAGATACTGTTGAAAGCTGCTCTGAACTGATGATCCAGACATATTAGGTTCAGACAGGACCACTGTAATGCACTTGTGCAGGTTCAATGAATATTTTATTCAATGCTATTTTAAAATATTTTAGTCAATTATTTACCTTTTATCAACTGATCTAACTGATCAATTGATCTCCTGGAGCCCTACTTCATTTCTGTTCTGACTTTGCCCTGGGAGTATTAGCATGCTCCTGTCCAAATGTTGCTGGGTTGCAAGCCCCAATAATGGCAGTGAATCCTGGGAGATTCCATCTAGGAGATGATTCCCACCTCTAGTCTAGCCTAACTGTCAGGGTCTGTGTCACAAGGCAGTGTAGGGACATGCTTTCCAATTTGTTTCACGTTAACTGTAAAATACCTCTAGTCCCAGGTTGTATTTTGATACCTTGACAGGTGAGAATAACAGGGTATACAGACTGGCAATGAACGCTGACCTGGGGTGGGGTAGGACATGGCATCTGCTCGATGCTTGACAGACTCCACCCCCATGCTGGCATGTGCCGTGAGCCCACACCAGACAGTGGGCAGCATCACAGCGCTCCTCTGGCACTAAGTACAGATGACCACGCGCCAATGGAGCACCGAAAAGCCAGCAGCTATGACACCCTTTTCGTGGTGCAAAAAAGAGCTGCTTTTGCAGCTCCTTTTTCACCATGGAAACGCCGAATTGAGGCCGTGGCATGTAGTTGCCACAGGCCCAATCGGATGCTAAATCGGTCCTCTGCAAGCCACTCTTAAGTCAACCTGTACAGCCTCTACGTTGCACTGAGTTCAGTGAAACTATTGTGAGTTATTGCATATATTACCATGGCATACATACTACCAGTTGTGTGCTCCCATGAGGCAGAAAGAAGCTATGCAGATGGCAAGGTTTCTCATGTTGGACAGGCTTTTGCCGAGTAGCCAGACAAGCTGTGTGCCACGGTGGGAGGATATCTCAAGCAGCAAGTAGAATAGGCAGTAGCAACATAGCTAACATTTGTTATGACATTTACATTCATTCATTTTTAGTGCATCTGATGAGCTACAGGTAGACCAAGTCTACAAAGCATATACTAACAACTCTTTTACACAGATAGTCTCAAAGGTGCTACAAGATCCCCCTTACATTTTAGTACCGTACGACTCTAATATCTCCAATTCAGTATCCATGTTTCACTTACCCATGTCTGATAAATACATCCTTCTTAGGCATTTCTAGGTACTCCAGTGTGATTATATGGTATGCTTGGCTGGAAGTTATTTGTTCTCATTGAAAATAATAGTTTTCCCTTCATCCGTTATTTCAGATATCTAGAGGTGGTGGTCTTGGAATGTAACCTCCAGGATATGGGGGCCACACTGTACTGTGTAGAACAGGCCCTAAATAGGAACAAGGAGTGATTTCTTTTTTTAGTAAACAGTCATAAGCCAGGCTTGAAGCTAGCTCTCAGCCTCCCTCGCAGAGAGATTTGATTACTCTAAATTTTATTTGAATTTCTGATTAAGAGGTAATTGTTACTTAGCAAGGGGTTGCATTTATTCTGATCTATCCAACTGCTGTTCCCTAATTATAAATTAGGTCCATCCAGGTTGATTGTGCCTGCCAGAGGGCAGGGGCTTATGAAGGCATATAAGGGGCTCCTCAGGTAAATCATTTGACTACTGTACTCAGAAAGCTGCAGCACTTTTTAAAAGTATTGTCAGCCAAAGGGTGTGTGACTTGCACACCACAGTGGCATTTTTATCTCTGAAAATAGGACAGAGACATTCAGAACAATGTGCTTTCCTAAGTATTTAAAATATCAAACGGTAACTGATTACATTTCTAGAATCTAAGTCGCAAAAGATGTATTACTCTTTTTATAAACGAAACGGAACTTTATTGTCTATCCTTGCCTCATTTCTGCCTTTTCTCTGTTTCAGTTAACCCATGGATTGATGCGTTTTAATACTTAAATATGGTTTACTATTAGCCAATAGGATTGCAGTGTTGTTGTTGGTTATTATTAACACTCAAGAGTGGCTTACAAATTAAACACCTACAGTACACAATTTACCTAAAAATACTGTCAGAGCAACACACTACTCGTGGTCCTTCTCTGCTGGAGTCTGCAGTGCCGTCCGTCCTATAACTGCACCAAAGTGCCAAAGATACTCAAAGTCTCACATTCTATTTACAGAACTTTACTGCGATACTGCAGAATATACAGTATACAGCACTTATACACAACAACGACCTCCAACCAAACATTTACTAATAACAATAACCCACGCTGTCCATAGGTCATGCCCCTATTTATACATGTTGTCCATGCATGGATCTCCTCATACAAGTGTCTGCAATTGTCCACTTGCTTGGCCAATATGTTTATTGGATTACTTCAGGTTAAGTATTTAAGTGTGATGCCACATTCCCGTCCACTCCTGACACTTATGCTTTTCTCAGTTCCCGGAAAGCAAAACACGATGACTACCTGCCCTTCAATAGATTCCGGCCTCCCTGGACAGGCCAGCTAAAGCATAGAGCCAATTCAACAAGCAATGTCAATTTGGTTGTTTAATTCAGTCCAGTGCTGTGTCACATGATGTAAGGATCAACAACGGCTATCTGATGGGACCGAGAGGATGATCACACGGGGGGGGTCCCCGAAGAAGGAAGTAATGTGTGGCCCTGATGCAGGACTGGACTTCAGACCTCAATTTGTGCACAACGCCCTCCCCCCACACACACACACCACCCAGGACACCAGTAACTAGGGGGAGGATTTGAAATGTACCAAGCTGGGAAAGGAAATTAGGTCTAAAACCCATTCTTGAGGGCTGTACAAACAGCCCTGAAGGGGCGGCCCCCAGCCCCTTCTTCAGCCAGATCAGGGCTGTGGCAACATCATGGCGCAGCCCTGGGTCCAGCCTTCCGAGGCACAAAAAGGAGCTGCAAAAAGCACTTTTTGCACCCTCGAAAGGACACCATAGCCGCAGCGGTACGGCTTATTGCGCCCCTTTGGTGCTGAGCCATGTGGACACAGCAACAGAGACATGTCATGTGCTGCACACCATCTGGAGTTGTGCACTCGAGGGGGTGCGGAGTCAGGCAGGCGTTGTCAGGACGCTATGCCCTGACTCTGCCTCCAGGCCGGCCTTTCAGGGACTAGTCCCCATTGGCCCATTGACCCATGGAGCTCATATATATATTGACTTCTCCATTCAATAATTGTGGCCTAACAATAGGATTCAGGCCTTAACTCTCTAAAGTAACTTCAGAGATCCTAACATTTGCCATGCAATCTATGCCTTCGCTGGGAGTATTGTATGCCGTTTCTCTCCCCCTCAGCATAACAACAACTCAATGTTATAAAGATGTCACCATCCAGCATTCAGTGAAACAGATTAAACTTTCCCAATCTTAACTGATAAATTTCAAGGGGCTTCCATCTATTCCTTTCAAATATCTTTTTAACCACTTTTGTTCCCATTTTGCCAAAACTCTCCACTGATTTTTTTTAAAGTCTGATGAAATTTTTAAAAATTATTAAATTAAGTTTTTTAGTTTTATTTTATTATAAGTTTTTTTTTAAAATGCTGAATTTAATTTCGTGGAGTTGTCTTGAGGTATGAAGTGTCCCATCAGTGTATGCTATCCAGCACGCTCACTGAATCAGTATAATACATTTTAAAAGAAATACTTAAATAAACACAGAGGTAGAGGAATGTGGCATAAAAACCTCCTTTGCAGAAGGGAGAATTAAACAGTGGGTGTACAGGGAAGTGGAAACTGCCCCATTCCCAATTTCTATTGCTCTTTTCACACTTTTCTGTTCCCCTCCATTTTCCTTAACTGCTGCCTTCCTTCTCTCCTTTGAGCTTTACTTACTTGCATGAAAATAGTCCTCACAAAAGCAGGAATGTGTCCGTCCTGCTTTTGGTCACATTTGTTCCACCTACCCTCCCCACATTACATGATGGAAGGGGACAGGTGTGGCCAACGCAAAGTCTGTATTCAAGTGGCAAAGTTTATTATGGGAAGAGGGGTGTAGCAGTGTCAGCAGTTTGCCTTTGCCTGAAATTCTGGAAGCGAAAGCATCCCACCTCTCCTCTCCTCACTCCCCCCCCCCATACCTTTGCACTTTAACTTAGTTTGCATCAATTAGCCAGCTGGGGAAAAAGGAGAGGGAAGAAGAGAAACCTTGGAAATTTTAAAAGCAGCTGGAAAGTGGGTTGCAGGAATTAATCAGGACCTGTCCCTGCCCACCTAAGAAGTTTGGGGTAGGGTATGTCCTTAATTATGTTCCTTCAGACTTGGCCTATCTATGGTCCCTGTTGCTGGGGGGGAGGTGCATTCTTTTCTGCCCTAAAGTTTTTTCTCTGCGATTATGTCTCAGTAGTGAGCAAGTGATTCAGATGTCTCTGATACCACTTCTGTCAAGGTGTAACTGCAAACTTGAACTTACTGCATTTTCCTGGAAGAGAGCTTCCCTGGCCCGCTGACAGCTCAGATGAATCCTGTAACGATGACCACTTCAACAAACCTTACATGATTTTGACATCTTAGAAATCCAATGATAGTATAAATCCAATGAAATATAAGTCTGTATAAATAGGATCTTGGTTTTGTAGTTTTTATGGTCACAACATTTGCTTTCAGTACCCTCCAGGCTTTCCTTATTGTAACACGTTCTGTTTTTTACAGGGCCTGACAAGGCCAATATTGGTTCATTTGTTTTATAAATAACTAACCTTTTCTCACAGTCCTGAAGTTTTCAGCCAATGAATTGAGTCATAGCAATGACTGACACACCTTATTTTAGAGAAAATGAACGTCTGCTCCCGTTAATACCATTGTTCTGGTCTTCTCTCAGGTAGGAAGTGATTGCTATTTTTTAAAATAATAAAGTTTAATGTAACTGTGATTTGACAGTAGTATGTCTAACACACCCACAGCCTTCTGAATATACCAGGAAAGGCAGATGTTCATAATTTCTAATTCAGGGCTTCCTCCCCCCCATGCCCCCCAAAACACACAAACATCATAATATAATAATAATGATGATGATGATAATATAATAATAATAATAATGCAAATAAAATCCATTCTTGTTGTATTCATGTTCCAGGGGTGGGCTGAGCTGAGCAACTGTGGTTTGCCAGACCTACAAAATCTGTACTGTTATACTCATTTTGTTCTCAGAATTTAGAGTAGTACTGTATAGCAACACATAATGTAGACTTGTTCCCAGACACTATCTGGGCTTTTTCCATATGCAGAATGTGTAGTCCTCAAAGGCTCTTTTTGCAGTTCGCATCCCAGTGATGCAAAAGTTATTTTACATTGCATGATGTGAAAGTGGTGAACAACAAGGTGAAAAATGGAATGAAAAGTTTGGGTTCCTAAAAAAAACCCCGTCTTGATCAAACATAACCATTTCTCCTTTCCCTGCCAAAAAAATACTCCCAACAGGCTTACCCCATACATTGCACCAAGGCTAGAGAAATTGTTGCCGTGGCCCACCAGCCCAAGCCCATTTTAGGGACCTTAAACACCGCAAAGGATTCTTAATTTTTCGTCTTTTTTAATTTAAAATGTCTGTTAATTCCTAAGAAGTAGGGGGCAATTTTGCCACTATATGCCCCTCCTTGGCTGTTTGAGGCCCCAGAACAGTCTTTTTCTAATAAATAAGTAAAATCCCCAGTTATGTGCAGTATTGGGGGATGGGATTGTGGAAAAGACATCTTGTACTTCCTTGCATAATGCCCTTCAGGTGGGTGGAGCATGCAATAGCAGCCAAAGTGCCCACGGGTGACACTCTCAGGCAAAAGTGTTCTCACAGAAGGGGCTACCATCCCATTCTTAGCTGTCTTCTGCCACCTTTTCCATCTGCAGAAGCATGGAGATGAGCAGCAGCCACTCAGATTTGTATTCTATGACTTAATTAAGCTCCCTCTGTAAGTCCAGACTTCACCAGGATGCTCTGAAATGGCTCACGGTGAAAAAGACACTAGGGAAGTGCTGCAAAATCCTCCCATGTTGAGTTCATATTCCCATGAAGCATGCGAGAATGTGGTTCCTGTCTGTGGTTCTGGGTGTTAAGCAGAAGAGACAGACCAAGGAAGAAGAGGAATCAGTTGGAGTGCAAGGGGTTGAAGGCTGGCAGCAAAAGACCACTGACTAGCTTCCAGTCCTGGGGGCTGCCTGCACAACTTTGTTTTTGCTTTGGTGGGTGATAGGCACAGATGGTCTCTGCCGAAGTGCTTAATGGAGACTTTGACCATTCCTAATCACTATCCAGGGAAACTTGCTCACCATCCAGCGGTCTCCAACATAGGCCTTTTTGCCTAACTTCAGCCAGGCTTGGCAGATCCAGTGCAGACCACTGGTTAATCAATATTGCCCTGAGGGGATGGTGACCTCAGATACAGGAGCAGTTCCTCTCTTCCTCCCCCCCACCTCCCCATTTCCCTCTCCCTCCCTCCTCCCCCCATATTCTACTATTGGTTATAGCTTTAACTTTTAGAATCAAGGGAGTTTAAAAAATAATAATAAAATGTTTTTTTATAAACCGCTTTTTTCAGGATCAAAGCGGTGTACTATCAATAAAAAACAATACCGTGAATAACATATTAAGAATACACATTAAACACAAATTAAATCCAAAATGTTAGGTAAAAAACATATATTTAACATAATTAAAATCCTAAATATCAGTACATCACAATCACATAGGGGGAAATGTTATTACAAGGAATTGGGAGGGTAGGCTTGTAGGAAGAGATGGGTTTTTAATGCCTTTTTAAAGGCTTCAAACCGTCCACTAAGACGGATCTCCTCAGGTAAAGCATTTCAAAAAGAAGGCGCTACTGCTGTGAAGGCCCTTTGCTGGGTAGTCGCCAATCTCACCTTAGGATAATGGTAGTAATTACCAGTTGTTCTGAGAGTGCGGGGTGGATTATGCAGGGAGAGGCGTTCCCTTAAGTAACCTGGGCCCAAGCCATTTAGGCTTTAAAGCTAATAACCAACACTTGTAGTGTTTGTAGCATTTCTGAGTTTTTCTTCACCCAGAAAGTGCAGTTGCATTCGATCCTTTTGGTGAGCCTTTCCATAGTCAACCCTTTGGCCCCTGTGTACACACTTGTAGACTATTTGATTTATCCAGCATGAATCTTCTTTGTTTTTAAGGTGGGGAATCATGTGTTTGACTCCCAGCACTCACCAGTCCCACGCCACAACAGTGGTATAGACATGGGAGTTCGAGCCTTTTAGAAAAAAGGATGCTCTTGAGTCAACAACATCTGGAAGGCATCAGGTTCCCCACTTGTTTGTGTTGTATTTCATTTCTGCACTTTGAGCAGAGCAGAGAATTGACTAGGGATGATGGGATTGTGGTCCAACATATCTAGAGGCATGACAAAGGCAGATACAGAACCACCATACAGTGGATGCCACGTACATAGTAATTATGACAACAAATAAAACATTCTCATTAAACACACAGAGACATACACACATAAGTGAAATAGACAAATGAGAAGCAAATGCCAGAAGACTGCTGGTTGTTTATGATTAATAGAGAAGGTACTACTCCCCAAAATATAGCTCATAGTCTCTGTCTTTGGAGGTCTTTAAGCAGAGGCCGGATAGCCATCTGTTGGGGATGCTTTGATTGAGATTTCCTGCATGGCAGGGGATTGGACTGGATGGCCTTTGTGGTCTCTTCCAACTCTACAATTCCATGAGTCTATGGTTCTAGTTCAGACAACACTGTAGTGTTGCTTGGAAGTGTGAAGGGCATGCCACTATTTAAAAGAAAAAGAAAAAACTTTGCCAAGAGACTGCTGACATACCTCTGGCCAAGTAAAGATAACTGAGGGGTTTGCAACACACGGTGTGCAAGAAATGGAAGAGGATGCTTTGTAAAGTAGGACACTTGGCCATCCTACAATAGGTACATACCTGAAGTCACCCTCTGTGTCCTTTTTGTTTCCCCGTCTGAAGATTTGCTTACAGCAGTTGCCACTACTATTTTTAATGTTCTTATCTCTGCCTGTTTTAATATCTGAGCACCTGGGTGTGATAGAAATGTTATAATTTGACAGGCCTTTCTCTTCTGGCTTGATGGATGAAAGACGATTTTAAACTCTGACTTCAGGCATTTGATCTGATTTGCAGCAATGGGATGTGATTTCAATACCAAACTAACTCTGCAGCCTGCTGAGATCAGGTGGCTCAGCAGGGCCTGTGGGCCTCTCTTCCTCCCAGTTTCCAGCTTCCAAGCACAATGCTGTGTTAAGAGTCTCCTCAATATGAATGACAGAGAGGCAGTCAGTGTGGTACTGTATAGTGATTTCAAGAACTAGAACTAGGTTGAACTAGGCTGAAATCACCACTCAAGGTATTAAAATATTTCTCATTCCAGTTGAACAGAATGTGATTTGCCCACATGCACCTCACAGGAGTTGGGGCTTTTTGTGGAGGGACCCCTGAAAAACTCCATAAACTCCATGGAAAAAGCCTTCGTTGTTTCTACCAGACTATCCACTGAAATTCTCAGAAATGTACATTATTGTGCATTTGTGCTAGAAAGTGAAAACAATTAAACATCAATGCATATGAGTGAAAATACACACCAATTTGCATAGTACACATATGTAGACTGATATGTACACTTATAAGTGACTTATATGGGATGCAGTGGCTTAGTGGTTAAGATGCCAATTCTGATTATCCTAAAACTGGAAGGTTGGCAGTTCAAGACCAAAGTGCTGCATGACAAAGTGAGCTGTCCCAACTTCTTCCAACGTCGGCTTAGTAATGGAGATAAGCACCACCCCCTACAGTCAGTTACGGCTAGACATTCATGTCAAGAGGAAACCTTTGCCTTTACGTGACTTATAGACACTTATATTTAACCAATAAAGCTGCCTGAGCACCCTTGAACCTGTCTATCTGTTTGTCTGCCCTGCCCTTTCTCTCCCAGCCTACTTTAAGATTAGGACCCTTTACAGGTAACTCAGAAATGCTTAAGTCTTGCTCTGCTGAGGATGTCAGTGGGCTGCAGGAACACCACACTGCTCTGCATGCACTCTTTCAAATGTTTTAAGTAAGAAAACCTGCTCTGTCTTGAATCCACTACAGTCTCAGATTTGGATCCCTTTACTAACTGCACATACTTTTGATGAGCAACTGTAGTCATACATCAGCTCAGGAGCATGTGCCCAAATTGTGTGATCTGGAGACTTTGCCTGGGAATGATGTACGGCTGTGGCAACCAAGGACTGCATCAGTATAATCCAATATTCTGTACCAAAAGACATGGCAGGAAGGGACGAAGGGAGTCTAGTTGTGACTCCAAGTACTTCCCAACTCTATGAATGTGTTGACACACTGAATTGTGTCTAGAGGAGTTGTACCTAAAATGCCAGGGTCCCGGGAAGGCATCCACATATTAATACTCAATAGGGGAATTTTGTTGACTCAATTACATCAGCCAAGAGGGCTCAGGCAACTCAAAGCAGGGATCAAGCCTGTGTATACTGGTTCCAAGAAACAGAACTCCAGAGTGCAAGTTCCAAATTAGTTTTATTTCTGAGTCAAAGGTAATCACTATAGACACAAGACACTCACTCATGCACCCATTCAAAAAATAATGAAATTAAATGCGGTAGCTGATAGTGACTTAAAAGGATTGCAGGGGGCAATACTGTACTGATTCCAGTTAACAGGGCTCCATTTGGTGGATACCAGGAAAAGAAGTGGCTCAGCATGGTGCCTGGAGATCATGGCATGGCCAGGAGTGCTGAGGGGTCAAGTGAGATACTGACAGAATGTCTGTCTGACCTCAAGTGAGACCTAACTGTTGGTGCCTAAGCAGACATATTTAGAGGGTAAAACCTGTCCCAAGGCAGAATTCAGGACTAAGGAATAGCTTCCAGGAGAGAAAATTGAGAAGGAAACTTGTGAATGGTCCAGAGGGAAATGTACTTGGATTTCTGTTCACTTGTAAGCACAAGGTCTATCACCCACCATCACTCTTATCAGTGAAGGAGTTGTGCAGATTCTGAACTTGATTGATCTAGCTTTGGCTATGTGCTCTTGAGCTCCCCCATGCTGATCCTCCTGGATCTCCTTATATGGTAAGGCTATTTTCCTACACTGAGCTTCCCTTATTTTAAACATCCCTTTTAATATCAACTTGATATCAAAAAAGAGAGGATAGTAGTAACAGGAGGTAACCCAGATGGCAAAAGGGCCTGAAATCTGAGCCCCATGGAGAGTTCCTGAGGGAACTGGATATGTTTAGTCTGGAGGAGAGAAGATGGAGGGATGATACGATAGCTGAAAGGCTATCTCATGGAAGATGTGCAAGTTTGTTTCCTGCTGCTCCAGAGGACAGAACCTGTACCAGTAGATTCAGATTACAAGAAAAGAGATTGTGTTTAAAAGCTAAGAAGAACTTTTTGACAATGAGAGCCATTTGACAGTAAAAAAGAGGACAATAGACACTTCATTGAAATGTTTTTAAAACAGAGCTTGGATGCCTATCATTTAGGGATGTGTATCAGGAAGGTGTTGGACTGGATCCCTTCCAACTGCATTTCTGTGATTCTATGAGCTCAGCAATTATTCCTTGATGCTGGCAAGGAATCAAACTGGTTCATTCAGTTTCTTCCAAATGATGGCATTCTCCGGGGTCTGAGAAAGATGTCTTTCCTAGCACGATTGCCTAACACAATTGATCTATTTAAGTGGAGGTGCTCAGGACTGGGGCCTTCTTCTTGCAAAGCATGTGCTCTAGCATTGAGCTATGGTCTCTCAAAAGACTGCTCTGTACTGGAAATCATCTTTTGTAGTTCAGTCTGGGCACAGAGAAGGGATGGCAGGAATTTCTGGGCTGTGATCTGCTACGCTCCACAGCCAGCCAGGTACAGAGGCGACGGCAGCAAGGTTGTTTCCAAAGGCTATGGACAGCTTTCTCAATAGAGTGGAGATGTACCTCAGCCTAGGTGGACCTGTGTCAGTAATCAGACCCCTATTCAGTACAGTTCAGTGGGTTCAGCAGCATTCTAATTCTTTTCAGTGCAGGAGAAGGTCTTTTTATTCTCCCAAGATTTTTAAGAAGTGTGTGTGTGTGAGAGAGAGAGAGAGAGAGAAAGAGAGAGAAAGCATGTATACTTTACACTTTTGCACGTTTATCCTACTGCTGATTTTGATTTAGTTTTACATGCTGTTTTATATGTTTTGATTGAGGCTGCATCTACACTACAGAATTAATGCAGTCTGGCACCACTGTAACTGCCATGGCTAAATGCTATGGAATTCTGGTATTTGTAGCTTTGTGAAATATTTAGCCTTCTCTATCATAGGGTTCTGGTGCTACAACAAACTAAAAATTCCTGTATTACATAGCATTGAGCCATGACAGTTAAAGTAGTGTCAAACTGCACTAATTCTGAAGTGTGGAAGTAGCCTGAGTCTCTGTTGCCGGTTTTACCTTAAATTTATATTCTGTTGTTGTTGTTGTTGTTGTTGTTGTTTGCGTTCAAGTTATTTCTGACTTATGGCATCCCTAAGATGAACCTGTCATGGGGTTTTCTGGGGCTGAGAGTGTGTGACTCACCCAAAGTCATCCAATGGATTTTCATGGCCAAGTGTGATCCAAGCCCCAATCTCCAGAGTTATAGTCCAGCTCTCAAACCACTATGCCATGCTGGCTTTTTAGTAATTGCTTTATTGTTCTCTTTTGTATTTAGAAATTTAGTTAACAGCTGATTTAGAAGTTTAATAAATATTTAATGAGGTGTGTATATACAGAGAGAGAGGCACACAAACACTTACACACACTTCTCTAGGAATAAGTCCCTTTGAAAACAGTGGTACTTACTTCTAAGTAGAGTATTATGAAAGTGTGTCTAAGTCGTTGATAACTGTGTGCTCAGTGATGAATTGGGGGCAACGTTACTCTCCACGAGCCCCAGCCAAGTTGTATCCATGCTGATTTAAAAATAACTCTGATGGTGAGATGACAAATTGCAGTGTGCATTCATAGAAAATTACACCACATTTCCAGTGAAAGCACCTAAGGGCTCTCTTTAGTTATAATCATTGTCATTATCACCATAATTAAGAGCAATAATATTTTAATAATGAATTTTCAAAAATGAGTAATGAGAGGCCATTTGTCTAAGCAGTTAAATAAGGGAGGCAGGTATGGCTGTTCCCAGTTCTCTGAAGTGAGGCAAAAGGCAACACCGAGAGATAAGAGCAATGGGAGAAGAGTACTACTGACCTTTCTTTTATCAATATGAGAAGAGGATTAGCACAACCTAGGATTAGTGAATCACTTGGGAGACCAGTGACACCCAAACCAGGAACTTCGATACATCCTTCAAGGTATATATACGTTATAAAATAACATTGTTCTAAATGAGCTAAAAACTTTTGTGTTACTAGTTTTAATTTTAGGTCTGAAAGCTGGTGCAGTTATTTTTGACAACACCTAATCTATGATGAGATGGTGATGATGTCTCCAGTGTAGCAGATGAAAACTGGGCTTTTCTCATCTTTTATCAGATGCTAAAGAAATATTTTTTCAGGGGTATATGTGTTTCTGTCTCTGTCCTTTGTCTACACTCATAGTGTGATGTGCATTTTGTTTAGAGTATCTTGTGAATACAAGATTGGGCAAGAATAGTACTACCGGTAGGTCTGTTCACTACACAAGAAATCCAGGACAGAAGGAGAGGAATAAGCATCCAGTGATTCACTCGCTTATGTCTTTTGTTCTGTAACGATGTGTGTCTCCTTAGCCTCAGTTTGGCCATACAATGCCCTCTGCATTGGAAATGAAAGAAGCCAAGTTTCATTGGTGCAGCTTGAACCCTACACAACTGGGAAGACTGATGGGCACAACCAAACCATTGTGTGCCAGGTGCTCTTTCCTTTGTTCTTGTCACTTTGTTTCAATATAAGTCTTCTTTCTCCTTGTTGCAGAAAAGCCCCGAATGAACAGTATTCTCACCTCTGCCACCGAGCCCTATGATCTGTCCTTCTCCAGGTCCTTCCAGAATCTCTCTCACCTCCCACCATCCTATGAATCTGCAGTCAAGACTAATCCAAGTAAATATTCTTCCCTGAAGAGATTAAGTAGGTGTCTGCTCATTTCATTTTCTTGCTGCTTATTGGTGTGCATGGTTGGTGTGAGAATCTAGGAGGGGATAAAAAAAAATATTTTCCTTTGTGTTGTCTTGGCCCCTGGTTTCACTGTTCCTTCCTTATGGAGTTAGACTTAAGGTAGAGGCAGTTCTGGACCTTAGAGGTGTTCTTTTTGGGGGACTACTGTCCAAACTCCACCAATCAATATCACCCATGGCCATTTGGCTATAGAATTCTGGGAACTGTAGTCCAACAAATGAACTTTTCCAAGCTCAGTTGATGACACTTGGTCAGGAATACTTTGAACAGATCTTTGCTTCTTTTTAAAGCATCTTCATATTTAACAGAGACCCACATAGCAGTGCCCCTCTTTTCTAAAATCATTTGAATTTTTGGGACTTTTTTTCAGTCAGAGTTAGTGACTGTGTAGTTTGGCAGTTGGATATGCTTTCTTTCCAAATAGAGAAATATTACTATTGCTCTTTCTGTATACTCTAGGGCTGGTTGTTCATTCTTAAATGGCAAATGAAACATTGTGGCATAAGGGACACTTAGCCGAAAAGACCGGCATAAAAAACCAGCTTCTGACTGTGGCAGGGTGGAAAAGCAGGCTTTTTGCTCTTTGCCACTCTTTTTCTGCCAGCAAAAAGGCAGATTGAGGTTATGGTGTGCAGCTGTTGTGGCCCCAGTCCTCCTTCAAAAGGGGCAGCTTAAAACCTCCCCTTCAAAGCAGTCTATTTTGCCCGTTTATTACCACTAACCTGATATTTCAAGACATATTTTTTGTTGTGGGGGAGAGATAGTGAAGTGTGATGCACATTTCCTTTGCTTCTTCTGTTTTATTTGCCAAACACTTGCAGCTCTCTCAGCCGTAGTAGAGGTAAAGTTGCTGCACACTGACTGGAAAGGCAAGGAGAGTTATTCCATTGCCAACATTGCTATCAACAAACCATGAGGAAGACAGGGAGGGCTGCCCATTTGCCTGGACAGCACAGGGAGGCTGTCCTAGCTTCCAGCACCACAAAGTGGCTCAGAGCACAACATGGAAAGGATCTTCATATCACTTAGGCAATTTAGCACATCTCCTTGTCTCATGCCATGATTTAGGACAACATGGCCAGGAAGTTAGGGAGAATTTCACTAGTAATTATCCTAGCAATTGCACAGATAGATAGAACAGGGTGGATTTCCCTGTTCACCAGAATGCCATAGTGGCATCACCAGCGAAGAGGAACTGGCACAGCTATTGGGCGAGGGAGAAAGAGCACTTTCCTACTTTCCTACTTGCCCAGCAGTTGCACAGGACCCTTAATGGGCCCTCAGCGCCACCCCCACAGTAGCCACAGCTGCTGGTGGTGGTGACTTCAGTGTCCAATACAGCTGAAGGCCTTCTATCAGTGGCTGCCATCACGATCTTGTGTGGGTGCAGCCATGCTGGACCCTGAAGAACTTCCTTGGTGGGGTGAAAGGTTTTCCTTTAGGGTCCAGCGTGGCTGCAACCATGCTGGACCCTGAAGGCCTTTCTGGGTGATGGGACTGCAGCAATCTGAGTGAGCAGGTGGCCAGATACCAACCTCAATGACAACACTGCCATGCCACAAAACTATGAGAGAAGAGAAGAGAAGAGGGCAACTTTATTTTGTCTAGGGAACATGAGGCTGTACTCTTTTCCAGATTTTGAAGATATTACTTTTTAAAATTACAGTGATAAGAATCCCCTAGCTGATGACCATTTCTGTCCGGGGAAGTCTGGAAGCTGCTTTCCCAAGCTTTGCTACTCTTTTCTCTCAGCACATTGAACAGATTTTGTCCATCTTTGCAGCCTCTCCCCATTGACAAATGAAGCTGCAGAGTTATGGCTAATGGCTCAGCTCAGTTCATCTTATCCCAGGTGCAACAATGAGGGGATCTAGTATACTCCACAGTACCTGAACAAAATCCTGTTATTGGTTCATGCTTTGATTTCCTCACAGGAGAAAATACTGTGATTGTTCCATTAAGTATTTATTGATCTGTTTAGTACCAAAGCTTTAGGAAATTTACTTTCTTCTGTTTTTCAGTTTCCCTGTTTTTGCACACATAACATATTTTTTCAGCTACTTTTACCCACAGAAAATTATGATGGCTACATTGCCAAAAAAAAAAAAAAAGGATGAGGAGGAAGGAACTGCATCACTTTCCAAATCTGGGGGTTTGTTAGGTTGCTTCCTTCCAGTTATTACTTTCTCAAGAGAAACTTGGGAGTTTATCAGACGCTAGTTTTTGGTGATTTTTCCTGCCTATCGCACAATGTTTGTGCCACCAAAATTGCGCAATAACGTGATAGCGCAATGTTCTTCCAGACGCCATTCATTTCTATGGGAGCCCGTTGCGCAACGCTCCCGCAGTTTTAGTGTCATTCCTCCCCTTTTTGTGCACTACAGGAAAAAAAGGAAATCAGGCCTTTGTCTCCCGTTACCCTTGTGAATGCATTGCGAAATGGTTTGGTGTGTTAGGCAGCAACGCAAAGCGACGCAAATATTACTGATTGCAAAGTTCCCATGATGCTGAGCTGCTTTTTCACCCCATTCCCTTCCGGTGGCCTTCCTTTTTCAGGACAATCCCGGGGGAGGGGGGGGGGGGAGGGGGGGTACGTACAACTAATGTATGCAAGGGATTCCCCCAAGGGCCATTCGGTGCAGCCCCTTCTTCAGTCCTGCTGGAACACGTAGGGTCCTAGAAATTGAAGGGACCCTAAAAGGTCATCCATTCCAACCCCGTTCCTCTGCCCTGCAAGAACACCTAGGAGGCTAGAAATTGAAGGAGCCCCAAAGAGCCTTCCACTCCTGCCCCATACTCTGTCCTGAAGGAATACATAGGAGGCTAGAAATTAAAGGGACCCCAAAGGGTCATCCATTCCAGCCCAATTCCTCTGCCCTGCATGAACACCTAGGAGGCTAGAAATTGAAGGAGCCCCAAAGAGCCCTCCACTCCTGCCTCATACTCTGTCCTTAAGGAATACATAGGAGGCTAGAAACTGGAAGGAGCTTCTCCCCTCTCCCCTCTCTCCCCCGGAAGCACAAAGGTCAAGATGCCACCAAAACCTCCAAGGAGCATGCACAAATATGTTGATGCGAAATGTTCAAGACAAAAGGAAGGTGCTGGTGTAGTAAAAAGTTCC
>NC_056523.1:127214338-127229316 GCF_019175285.1 Sceloporus undulatus | reverse complement strand
CTGCCCCATACTCTGTCCTGAAGGAATACATAGGAGGCTAGAAATTAAAGGGACCCCAAAGGGTCATCCATTCCAGCCCAATTCCTCTGCCCTGCATGAACACCTAGGAGGCTAGAAATTGAAGGAGCCCCAAAGAGCCCTCCACTCCTGCCTCATACTCTGTCCTTAAGGAATACGTAGGAGGCTAGAAACTGGAAGGAGCTTCTCCCCTCTCCCCTCTCTCCCCCGGAAGCACAAAGGTCAAGATGCCACCAAAACCTCCAAGGAGCATGCACAAATATGTTGATGCGAAATGTTCAAGACAAAAGGAAGGTGCTGGTGTAGTAAAAAGTTCCACTATGCATGGTTTCGCATCACGCAAATTGCAACTTTTGCGCAATTGTAGCGCTAACATAACTTTCAGGGGTTTGATGGAAAAGCAAGCAATGTGGTAGAACATCGTGTTATAAGGTCATTGCACAAGGTTTGTTTCACTTCCTTAGCGGAATTGAGGGTCCAAAAACTCACGTCTGATAAACTCCTTGGTAAAGCTATGATGAGAAACTTCCAAATGCTGCTGAACTACAACTCCAGACATCCTTTACCACTGGTTAATGGGAATTTTATAGCCCCAGAACAACTGGAGGACCACACCTCACCCACTCATATCATAAAGGAGGACACTGTGAGCTATAGTTGGGTTAAAAAAATTTTTAAGCTCTGCATTTCTATATATTTCTGGTTACTTTGGAACTTAAAAACAGGAAATTTGTTCTCCTTTTCTCCATCACAACAATATGGAGAGAAGGAATACAGGGGAAGTTGAAGATTAGCAATAATTGCCTCATTAGGAAGCCATTTTCTAAAAACTACAGTAGGACAGTGCCATCTCCCTTACATTGGTGAATTATCACTGCAACATGCAAGCCTGGGAGGCCTCAGTCTCCAAATGCTATTCAACAGAGATTAGCACATTACGTTTTTCAAAGGACACATAGTGCTCTTCTACAGCTTTTTAATCAAATATGGATATAAAACAGCTCCTTAGAAAATGCCTGACCCCACTGTGCATTGAATGTCAGGTGCACTTATAATCTGAAATCTTGTTTCACTGTGGAGGCACAGGAGGACAAAGGACCTGTTTCCCCAAGCCAAACAGGGGACATGCCCAGACAGCCAACATTATTATTATCATTTATTTTTACAGTGCCATCCATATACATGACGCTTTACAAACAGTTACAATAAAATATTTTTACTATTCCAATAATATAAAATTCTAAGATACAGTACTACTGTTGTATGCCTCCAAGTCATTTCTGATTGATGGCAACCCTAAGGCAAGCCTATCACAGGGTTTTCTTGGCAAGATTTGTTCAGAGGAGGTTTAACATTGCCATCCTCATAAAATACAATTTTAAAATACAATTTTAAAAAACCCACCCACAGACATAATGCAAAAGAAAACAAAATAGTCAATAGAGATAATCCTTAATTTTTTTTTCTCTTGCTGCTCCTTATTCCTGGAATCACATCCCTGTAAACCTGAGGAATGTTCCTTCCCTCGTTGATGTTAAATCAAAATGGAAATTTTTTTTGTTGTTTTCTAAAACATTTGGGATTTCAGACTAAAAATGCTTTACAGCCTTAGAAATCCCAAAAGTTTTAGAAAACAAAAAAGTTTTCTATTTTCATAAGGTACCAATTCCTCCACAAGGTGGAGAAACCCTTGAGATTACCATTGATACTCACTTACAGGCTCTACTGAGCACTTCCCACATTTCAGAAGACTTCTCTTTGCTTTTCTCCTTTATCTGTTGTTCTTCAAGTCCTTCACATTTGTCCTCTTTTTCCTTGCCCCTTACAGCTGACAAGGAAGCTGAGGAATATTATTCAAGAAAGAGGCACCTTCCAGACCTAGCTGCAAGAGGGACCCTCCCTCTCAATGTCATCCAGCTATCCCAGAAACAGACCACCCCAAGGGAACGGCCACGCCGGGTAATGCGGGCCATGTCCCAGGACCGAGTGCTGTCCCCAGAGAGGATCATGCCAGAGGAATTCAGCATGTCTTATGAGCGAATTCTCTCGGATGAGCAGCTGTTGTCCACTGAACGCCTGCACTCACAAGACCCTCTGCTCTCTCCAGAACACTCAGGCTTCGGGGAACAGTCTATGTCACGGGCTTTGTCACACTCAGATGTCTTTGTTTCAACACCTGTCTTGGATCGCTACCGGATGACAAAGATGCACTCCCATCCCAGTGCCTCAAATAACTTATACAACACCTTGAGTATGAACCAAACAGCCAACAAGCGCCAAGCGTTTGCCTCCCGGCGGCACAACACAGTGGAGCAGCTACACTATATCCCAGGACACCATTCCCATTATCGCACAGCCAGCAAAACAGAGGTGACTGTTTGATCAGAGACACTGTGCATTGTAGATAATAATCCATATATATATGGACTGGGTTGGCTTCAGTGCCCTACACTGCAGTGGCCTTACGGCCAAGATAACCTCTAATTCTATGTCTGAAAAGACAAGACTCTTCCGACAGTCCTGTCTGTGTCATTTTGAAAATTCATCTACATGTTATTGACATAGAGAGGAAAAACAGAATAGGGAGAGGTGGTACAAGTATGGTTCCCGGTCATGCTCAGTTTCTGTCAAAGAAAGCCATACTGGATTATGGCTCTTTTCAAGGGCTCATCGGCTCCTACTCTCTAGCTAGTTTGCCAAGCTAGGACCTAATGCCCATCATAATAAACCAAGAAGAGTCTCACACCAAATTGGCATTAAATGACAAAGTTGGCAGGCCTTCTAGTTTGGCATGTTGTGGGCCCATGCTTTGCCAAGTGTTGAATGAGTGCACTTTCTGCTAAGGTCCCACCCATACATTAGAAGGTGTTAACCTATTTCCACTTCAGCATACGTCTCCCTGTTCCTTGGAGAAATGTCAGTGACAGATACTATTATGGAGATAACAGACTGAGGAGCAATGATTGCTACAGCTGGGAAGCCACCCTATTTTACATTAATCCAGTGCCTATAGACTGCCAGCTTTCCAGATGGAAGAAGGAGTGAGATGGATTTGTTTATAAGCACAATTCTGCTGATTAATGTTTGCCAACCCCCAACTTCTTCCATCTTTCCTCATACTGTATATGTAACTCTCCAACATGTAAATAGGTTTTTAAAAGGAAACAGGGCAAAATTGCTTCTCTCCAGAAGCTCCAACTTTTCACCCATTTTACACAACACAGCAGCACACACCATTTGACTATTTGGGATGTTACTGCACCTGAAATAGACACAATAAACCACCTCAAGAGGTGTAAGTTGGCTATAGTTCAATTGTCATTCCATGAACAGTTGTTCCTGGCTCAGTCTAAGCTTGGTTTCCTGCCAGTCTGCAACTCTTTTCCAAATACCCATAGGAGGCCCTCACAAAGAGGGTCTTCATAAAGGTTTTCCTTCCTTCATCTATCTAGACTGAGAATATTTTTGGACTGCAAGTCTTGCTGCCTTATAATCCCCTTCAGCAAGTGAAATGCTTGTGCAGCAGCTCACATACAAATTGGGCACATTGTACAGCCACTGTACAGTAATAATTAGACACTGAGTGTCTGTAAAGTCTTTCAAAGAAATGTTTGTAGGTCCAACATTTGTTGGATTTTGTATAGTTGGCACAGATGTGAATTTTAATTGTTATAAATCATAACACCCTGTTTTCCTGCCTGGCCTGGACCTCTGGTCCAACAGGTAAATGAAATAGATGGCTAAGGCTGTGTGATTCTGTGAAAAGTTGGCTCATTCTAATAACTACTTGCATTTCCATGTTGCAAGTGCATGTGCCACTTCTGAAGTTCTTGTGTTGAACAGGTTCCCACAGAGCCCAACAGTCTACACACATAAATTGACCAGAAGTTCCTGACATTCATGGCCTTTTCAAGGCAATACATGGAATCCCATTTCATCAAACTTCTCTTCCAGTAGCTTTGCACTTGAGACTTATTTTCTCTCTGCATTTTTCAGAGTGAAACTTGTATAAAAAAGTGATCCCTTTCCCTTTTCTAATATGATTTTGTTTATAGCACCAGGAAAAAGCAGCCATGGGTTTTTTGTTTTTTGTTAGCATGTTCTGTTTGTAGACTACAAGTTAGAGCCATAAGAAAACTGTGCTTTGTTTAACAGAAACTGGGCCAGGAGGGATGGCCATAAAATATCCAGCTGTTGCTCATGTCCTGTTCTCGAGCAACATATGAGAGCTTGGAGGTTGCTGATGCTCTGGCTAACTGTAATGTGCCTAAATCAGGCCACAGCAGGCTATAATAGAGGCATTTTCTCTGAGCACACAGTAACGTGTCCCATTTCTATCTTCACTGTTGCTATCTTCAAACATCTCTGGTGCCCCACAGTAGGGGCCATTAAAAAGTTGATGGCCTACAAAAGCAGTATAGTTCTGGTACCTGCTCAAAAGCATAAGACTCCTGAGAATATGAAATCTATACACCATTGATTTTCCATTATGTAAACTAAGAAAGTGTTGGCAATAGGGATGAAATAGATGCCAAAGAAAAGGGTGTAGAGCTATTGGCCCACAGGAGCAGTCTACAATGGATTCTTGCATATGTGTGTTGTGAGAGGCTATGATGTTTACCTCTGTTGGCTACAAAATAAATCAACGATATACAACAAAGCTAGCTGAGCTTCTCAGTTCCAGTGAGAAATGTACAGATTCCCCCCACCCCCAATGTTTTATGGACCATTTCCCAGCCATCTTCTGCTTTGCTGTACCAATAGAGTCATCTGCAAAGCAGTCTTGGCATACCCTCTTTCTTCCTGTCAGTTGGGCCTTCATTATAGATGACACAAGCACTGTGGCTGCTGCCAAAAACAGCTGCTGTGTGTGGCCGCTGAGCCACTCCATTGCAGTCATGTTATGGGAAATGCATGTCATCTGCCCTACAGAGGTAGTATTTGATGGCAACCATGCTCTTTGCATGACATACAAAGTAGGCCTTAGTCTCTCACCAGCTGAAATGTCCCACATGAATCACCAGCACAGCCTTCTGTACAAACCCTCTGAAGAATGATGATAATGTAGAGCTATCCTGTTATCCTAAATATGAGGATGCCCCATCTGCCTGGGATTTGGTGCAATGGTTTCAAGCAAGAGTTGTCCAAAAAGTCATTGCAATTCTGGACTGCAGCAACAGAAGCATAGTGTCCATATTCCATATCAAGGGATGTAATAGTACCACTCTATTCAACTTTGGTCAGACCTCACCTGGAGATATGTGTCCAGTTATGGGCATCACAGTTCAAAAAGGATTGATAAGGATTGATATTGATAAGCTAGAACATCTTTAGAGGTGGGGGTACAAGATGCTAAGGGGTCTGGAAACTCCTATGAGGAACAGCTTAGTGAACTGGGAATGTTTAGCTTAGAGAATAGAAAACTGAAATGTGATAAGGTAGCTATTTATAAATATATTTGAATATTTGAAGGGATGCCATGTTGAAGATGGAGCAAGCTTACTTTCAGTTGCTTTAGAGACTAACTTCAACTTGCAAGAAAGGAGAGCTGACTAAACATTAGGAAGAACTTCCTGACAATAAGAGCTGTTGCATGGTGGTATAGACTGCTTCGAAACGTGGTGGATTATCCTTCTCTGGAGGTCGTTAAACAGAGTTTTGTTGGCTATCTCTCAGAAGTACTTTAACAATGTGTCTTGCATGGCAGAGGTTGGACTTGGTAGCCATTGTGCTCCCTTCCAACCTATGATTCATGAAGTGTGCAGATAGTTGCTGCAGGTGGGCAGCTGAAGTCAGTAGAGATGTCTCAATAGTAACCTTCCCTTTAGATCTGTTCTCAGAAGCTGGGTGTCTCAACTAGAGTCCAAAGCTGAAATTCAATTCCATCTTGATGGATTGCTTCCTAATTAATATATTTCTGGTCCATTAGCCCAGTGGAAGTAATGATTCTTCTTCCATACTATGGAAGACAGGGGAGGTAATGTACCACCCCTAATGATAAGTGTAGATACCCAAAACACACACACACATACACAGAGAGAGAGAGTTTATGTTTAAAAAGATTTCAGCTATTCAGTGTGCAAGGCAGCTCAGAATACAGATACATGCATACACACACATATATACACTAACTAAAGAGTCCAAAATAATCTAAGCAATAGCATATGATCCAGAAACAATGCCATTAAGAACAGACAGAGATTTAAAAAAAAGAGGGGGAAAAGAACAGATAGAGATGACCGATAAAGCAGAATAATCAGCTACCCAAATTAAATGGCTGGGTATCCCTTTAACATAGTGTAAATATGCACCCATGGACCTGCACTGCACTGAGCCACATGCCCTCCCTCAACTTACTGTAAAGCCCCCAAAGTCACTTCACACTGCTGTTCCATGCTTCACAGAAAGCAGTGAGGATCACAGAAGCATTTGGCTGTATTATCATATAAGACAATTACAACAGCACTGAGACTGCTGGAGGAGCACTGAGACTGCTTCTCCAGCCATTATCTGGGCCAACTGCAGGACAGCTAGGTTCTGGCTTAAGAACTGGTATCTCAAAGCTTTTAGCTTGGGGGGGAGATTTCCACACACACATATCTCTTCCAATGAGTTTAACTGGATTGTGCCACACTCATAGCCAAAAGGTTTTTTTAATGTCCTCCTTGCAGTCAGTGAACACAGAACACTGAACACAGTGCCATCTCTTCATCTCTCATTACAGAGATCAGCAGAAAAATATGCCCACTTTCTGATCAGGAGAGCCAGGATGGCTCGGTGACTTATTAGACAGACCGATTTCTTTTTTAACCAGCAGATTGCCAGCATTCAACTAGATATAATTCAGCACTGGAGTGGGTGGTTTCAATGCTGGGAGAGAACAGGAATGGGGGAGGGAGTCATGTGACTGCTGTTTGGGTCTGCAGAAAGGAAGGTTTGTACAGTACTACTGTAGGAAACTCTGGACTGTGTGATCTTGTGAGACTGCAGCTTTCTTAATCTGCGGCCACGTGCCTGTGGTTAATAGGAAGTGGAGGCCATCGACATATGGAGGGCCACAGTTCCCCCACCTCCATAACTATAGTTACCTTTCTGGCTGAATAGGCAGAGCAGTTTTAACTGAAAAATGAGTTTGCCCATGTGTGGCTGTAGCAAAAAAGTCAAAACCATTTCTGGCCACCTGCACAACTCTTCTTCACACAACCAATCACTCAGACGTTTTTTGAGTTGTTTTTTGCAAGTTTGATGAGAAATGTACATTTGACAGGGAGCTATAGACAATTCTAGCTCCTAGACTGAGGGGACATGTCTCTGGATACAATACGTACTTGTTGCACTCATATTTTACATTTGAAGGGATTTGAGAGCAAGGATAATCACCCAGCTGCTTTTCTTGTAAGTTGATGTTGTGTGCCTTCAAGTCATTTCTGACTAATGGCGATCCTAAGGTAGAACTATCACAGGGTTTTCTTGCTGATATTTGTTCAGCATAGGGGTTGCCTTTGCCTCCCACTGAGGCTGAGAGAGTATGACTTGCCGAAGGTGACCCAGTGGGTTTCCATGGCTGAGTGAGGTTTCAACACTGGTCTCCCAGTGTTCTAGTCCAACACTCAAACCACCACACCATGCTGGCTCTCTTGTTTTTTAAGACTGCCATTCAAATGGAATTCCCAAGGGCTGTTTATCAAATATCTTAAGTGTACAAAAAAACCACAGTGGTCTAAATCCGGTTGTTAAGCCTAACTAGAGTAGACTCATTACATCAATGGGATTTATCTACTCACCATTCAACAATTGATTGAATGGGTCTAGTGTAGTTGGGACTATCCAACAGGATGACAGCCAATGTATGGCAATCCTTGCAATTGTAGCTGTAGTTTGTGTGCTTACTGCATACCTGCCAGTGGAAATGGGGACCCTATGGTTTTATGGGAGATTCTGGACTCCAGTTCCCATTATCCCAGTCACCTTGCCAAAACTCCAGGAAAGATATTCAGTCCTAATCCAACATCTGAAGGGCCACTGCCTCCCTGCCCTAACAAATTCAAGGCAGCTTTGCTCAGCACAGCCATCTTTTTCTGCTGGGCTTTTAAAAATACTGTAATTTCTCAGACTAAAAACAGAAAGGACAGGCAGAAACTTTAAAACTTGAAATCACAGACAGTGCAATCCCTCAGAATAAATTAGGATGAGGCAGTTTTAGGAGCAAAGAACTATTTGAATGACCTTTGCATATCATTCTCATAGATGGGAAATGTAATTTCTCCAATGCATCAGGCGCCTATGTTTCATGGAACATGGCCTAACAGAGACAGATGTATACAACTGCACAGGATCTCTAAAGAAGGGGAAGGTGAGATAGTGTCAAAGGTATTTCCCCTCATAGCTGGTATAATTATGAATGCCTCTCACTGTTTACCAGCACTTAAAGGTAGCATGTACAAAACAAAGCTCATGAAACTGTATCCAATTGTCAGTGCAGTGTTCACTGCAGCAAAGATACAGCTACTAGGTAGAACAGCCAAATCCTCTAGGGTGTTTTGCAGCATATGTAAAAAGAGTTTGCCCCAGGGGATGAGAGTAGAGAAAGAAGGCCTTGGATCTCTTTACAGGATTGCTTGGATTGAGATATTGGGATCTTCACATCAGCTTATCATAGCTTTTCATGATCTAATGTTAAATCAGAATGTTACTCAGAGGCTGAAAACAAAGGAAAAGAGCCTCAGGATGGTAAACATTCTAATACTGCTTCCTTTTGAGATAGGTGCCTGTGCTGATATTATCATCTTTGCGCTACAAAGGTGGGTGGAGGTCCAAATTTACTACCGCCATGCAGTGACATGAGAGCAGCCCTGAAGCAAAGAGCAAAAGAGTTTGATTCAGTATCATCCTGCTTGGTGCACCACTCAGTCCTCACATCCTGGCTATCTGTGATTATATGTGAAAGGTACTTTTCTCATAAGAAACACTCTCTTGAATGTTTCTGAATGATATTAAATCAAGAGTATTGACAAAGATAAGAAAGGGAGGGAAAATTCATATGGGTTTGAAACAAAACTCTAGGGAAAGTTTCATGCAATGCTTTCCATGAAATTTGTAGCAATAATTTTGAATTGGGCTGGGTTGCAAAAATTAAAAATAAATGATCACAAATGTTGACTAATTAACAAGATGCTTTAGCTTTATCTCTGAAGTGTCTTCACTGAGTTTAGAGACAGCAGATGGAATTTGATCAGCTGAAGACTTGTGAGAATGAAGGAAGACAGATACATTCTGTTCTTATAATATTTATGTAAATCTAGGGGCGGGGTGGGATAAAAGATCCATTATCTCATTAGTTAGCAAAAACAAAAAGGCATTTGGTGTCTCTTTTGTGACCTTTCATGATTTGTGGAAGTTCTCACAAGTTCTCTTGGTGCAGAACTACGCCTTACTGTTGCTCTGACCACATGCTTTGCAGCTGCTTCTCCAAGCCTCCATCCCACAGGCGGAGAGAGTAGAGCTCTCTCCCAAGAGTTCCTCTCCTCTGAGGAAGCCAAGTTGTATTGTAATCAGCTTCATCTGGGGATACTATTTCCAGAGGGGAAGGCTGAATGTCCAACCCCCCTGTGTGCTTTAGCCCAGTTTATGGAATTCATGTTTATTCTCCAGTAGTTCTGATGAGAAAGTACATTTGTATCTGTATCTTTGCACTGACTCTTGGTTGCGCATTAAGCTTCGAGGCAGCAGTATTTGACTGTTTTTCTCTGTATTATCCTTGTTGTTATACTTACCTGTAAAAGCACATTCTGTAGGTACTGTAAACAAAACTATTACCAGTTTAGTAAAAAAAAAAAAATTAGAGTCTTAAGGATTTTTTCCACTTTTGTCAGTAACAAATATTTATGGATTCAAAAATAAAGCAATTTCAACAAAAAAAGGTCACCTGTTTCTTTTTGATACACTTTGGAGAAATAATGGAAGACATCTTTTATGGCAACTTTTGAAATCTTATTTAAGCATGGTTTGAGAAATTATACTATAATATAATGGGGTGGTGGGTGGGTGGGTGGATGTATATGCACACATATGTACATGTGTTTTCAAACAGGTATGCATGATGGAAGAGCAACCTATACATATTTCCCAAGCTGGTACCCTCCAGAGGTATTGTCCTACATCGCTCATCATTTTCACACAGCATGGTCACTAGTCTTGCTGGATGAGGATAATGGGGTTTATAGTCTTAAGATATCAGGAAGGTATCAGCTTGGGAACTTTTGATCTCGTGCTTCAGATTTTATAGTGTTCCTATTTTGCTTGTTAACATTTGCAATAAAGTTTGCTGCAGCAAGAAACAAAAATTTCTTAACTAAAGGCAGCACAACAAATACAGGTTTCAGAAGTCATGTACAACTTTTCACTAAGCACATTGCAACACACATACACAGAGGTCATGCAATTCAATATTGCACTATTCAAGAAATTGGTGAAAACTCAATTCCAGTTTTGAATTGGGCAGGGGAAATAGTTTACTGGAAGTAATTGTCCTCTCCCCACTTTTTTCCCTGGAGGGACAAATCTCTCATTTATATTTTTGTAATGCGCTCCACATGGGGCTACCTTTGTACCAAGTCCAGAAGCTTCAATTGGTTCAAAACGCGGCAGCCAGACTGGTCACTGGAACACCTAGATCAGACTACATAACACCGGTGTTAAAATCCCTTCATTAGTTGCCAATTAGCTTCCGGGCGCAATACAAAGTGTTGGTTATTACCTTTAAAGCCCTTCATGGCTTGGGCCCAAGTTACTTGAGGGAACACCTCTCCCTACACAATCTGCTCCACATTCTCAGAACATCTGGAAAGAACCTATTGGAGTACTCAAAAACCAGGCTAACAACAACTTCTTACAGAACGTTCACCACCACGACCCCCAGATTGTGGAATAGCTTGCCAGAGGAGATCCGTCTTATCACCACCTTAGATGCCTTCAAGAAGGCACTAAAGATGGATCTCTTCCGGCAGGCCTACCCACCTGATCTTTTATAAGAGATCTTAAATACTCCACTTCTGATCTGATTGTATGAATGTTAGTGTGAATGTTAATTGAGTATCCATTATTTTAGTGGATTAATAGTTATATCATTGTTTTAACGATTGTATTTTATATGGAATTGTTTTATTGCTGTAATCCCACCTCGATCTGCAGGGAGAGGCAGGAAATATAAATTATTATTATTATTATTATTATTATTATTATTATTATTATTATTATTATTAAATGTTGATTAAGATTGCTACCCTTTCCTCTATGGCAGAGGACCATTGGTAAATTCCATTTGACAGCTCAACCCATCTTTGTATCTGCATGGCAGGGAAAACTGGACATGCTGAGTTTCTGCTCATTACATAGTGTTTACAGTTCAAAAGCCCTAGTAGAAAAATAGGGGGGAGTTGGCTTGCTCTTTATTTTTCATACGTCAACATTTTCAAGGATTGATTTTTTTTAACTCCAGAAAGTAATGCTGGCATGGCGGCAAAGATACTGTAGATCATGATTGATTTGTGAGCTTTACAGAGTTCAGTCATTTTTAATCATATTCCGCAACCTCCTTTGTGTAATATTACAGTGTAGTAGAAGGCTATACCACTGAGAAGAGAACACCTAAGTCTGGCATTCCACAACAGATAAGGCAAGCAAAATCACTCATCAAAAGGGGAACATCCCAAACTGAGTATTGATCTGAAGTGAGAACAGATTAAATAAAGGGAGTATGTATGCAAAGGGATCTTGTAGCACCTTTGAGACATCACATTACATTAACTGAGCAACCATGCATCTAAGGAAGCAGACAAAGGGACAAAACAGATGACCCTAAAGGAGCAGCTTGTCATTGCCCCTTTGGGCTCTGGATCAGGGCTGCAACAACCGCACACCACAACCCCAATCTGGTGTTTTTCCAGCCCCAAAAGAAGCAGCAAAATGCCTCTCCTTTTAGGAGCAGAAAAGGGGCACCTTTGCCACCGTGGCAGCACTTTTCGGCACTCCTTTTGGCATGCGGCATCTGAATGCTGCACCAAAGGAGTGCTATAATGCTGGCTACTGTGTAGTCAGGTGGGTGGCGCGATGGCAGCTTGGGTTGGAGTCAGAGCGTGTGGCGTGCAGCCACCAAACCCCTACTCCAGCCCACCGCTGGCCCTTTTGGCTGGTCTGTTTAGCCTCAAAGACTACCAAAGCTCACCATACATATTTGACTATAAGTCGACCTTCTGTATAAATCAAGAGCCGCTTTGAGGCCCAAAATTATGGATTTTGATATGACATGAGGATAAGAGGGGTAAAACTAGGGGAATGTAACAAGGAATCTAAAGGATGAAGCAAAGGAAAACAGTGCCAAAGAACTTGCAAAATTCCAGCAGGCATAACTGTTTGTGCTTATACAAAAGGCTGGATGGATGAGAGAACAGACATGGCTCAGTGCTTTCATGACAGATTACACTCTTGTCTTTCACCAGGAGATGGCTTCTTTTTTAAATAAAAGTTAAAGTACAGTACTTACATTGACCCAGGTTTTAGGAGTCAATATTTAGACTAAGGTATGGAGACTTATGCATGAGTATATACAGCTTCGGCTGATACATCAGCTGCACCCTTTCCTGGAAGTCAGGGACTTTGAGATCGTAGTACATGCACTGGTAACCTCATGCCTTGATTTCTATAATGCACTCTACATGGGGCTACCCATGTGCATGATCCAGAAACTCCAATTAGTTCAAAACATGGCAGCCAGACTTGTCTCTGGTACATCCAGAAGAGACGATATAACACCTATCCTAAGATCACTTCACTGCCTGTCCATTAGTTTCCGGTCCCAGTACAAAGTGTTGGTTATCACTTTTAAATCCCTAAATGGCTTGGATCCAACCTATCTTTGGGACTGTCTCCTTCCATATAATCCTCCCCGCACACTTAGATCATCAGGGAGGAATTTGCTACAGCCTTATAAAACAAGGCTGTCCACAACCTCCCAAAGGACTTTCTCAGTTGTTACGCCCAGACTATGGAATGGCCTGCCGGATGATATCCATCATATTACCACCCTAAACAGCTTTTAAAAAGAAGGCCTTTTCCGAATAGTTTCTCCAGCCATCAGAAGAACTCTATGAACTCTGACTGCACTTTAGTCACAGTTTATAATTTGTTGTATATTTTTTTATTTTATTTTTATGTATATTTTAATTCTTACATTGTTTAATTGTATTTTAAGAGGGGGATTGAGGGTTGTTGGAATATATGCTTTTTAATCTTTGTAAGCCACCCTGATTGCATCTTGTAGGGGGGCGGGATATAAATAAATTATTATTATTATTATTATTATTACTACTACTACTACAGTAACCTACATCATCTTTTGCTCAGTTAAAATAATATCACACTACATTGTTATAACACTATTATTCCACTTTAACTGCCATGGCTGCTTCCTTTGGAATTCTGGGTTTTATAGTTTAGTGAGGCCTAAGAGATCTGTGGCTGGGAATGTTAATGCCACTCCCTAAACTGCAGATCCCAGGATTCCATGGGAGAACACCATAACAGAAAGTGAAACAATAGTGCTATAATAGAATAGTGTGATACTGGTTTCACTGAGCAAAAGTAGTTGTAGCATAAGCTTTGGTAGTCTTGGTCTACTTCTTGAGATGCATGGTTGCCCAATTAGTGTAGTGTGATGTGTGAAAGCTGCTACAAGGTCCCTTTGCATGCTGATATTCCAGACTAAAACAGCTATGTCTCTAAATAAACGAACTTGTGGTTGCCAATCAGCAAGAAAAGCTAGCTAATGTGAGAACTGAAGTTTGTTCACATTATCACAGTTGATCAGACACAGAGGTAATGCTACTATTGTAGAATGTTGCAGATGCATAGTCATCGCACAGTCAGCTGACAAGCAGTCAGTTTTGTAGCCACCCTGCACAGAAGATGCATCACTGTCCAAATCTGAAGTGCATGGCCAGCCCAAGACATTTTAATGCCTAAGGTGAAGAACAAGATGGTACCCATTTCCCATTCCATGATCAGAATCCATTCTGTTTGGCAGCTGAATCTTACTTCCAGAGTGGCAGTAAGACACTGTATTCCCCCACACCTCAAGGCAGCAAGCTATCTCAGAGCCAGCTCAGGATGGGGCACCTGGCCCTGGTTTTTGATGCCTTGCCACCATTTCCCACCAACATCTGCTGCCGAAAGTGTCTGGCTAAGGGCAGAGGGGGATGGCTGTGAAGAAGAACAAGGGAGGCTGCAGTGAAATTGCCAGAGGGATTGAAATTAAGAAAGTCACAGCACAGTTCCTTTGTTAGCTTGAAAGTACACCAAGTGCTATTGGCTTTGTAAGAAATCGCAAAGCACACACAAAAAGAAGCAAAAGTAAGCAGCATGTGATGATAAAAAGGGATACACAATAACCCATATACACCAAAGGAAAACACAGTATGTCAGACAAATAGAATAATGTGAAGTAATGGTCCATTAAGCAAATATGAAATTATGTAATTGACAAGAAAGGCACTACAGGATGCTATTGATAATACCAAGAGTCAGGTGGCACCCTGAAAATTAACAAATTTATTTTAGCATGAGCTTTTTGTTGATGACAAAGTCCGCTTCCTCAGATGCTCCTTCACAAGTCAGTGCATCTCACCCTTTAAACTGCCAGTTTATTGCACAGCCACCAAAACACTGCAAAACGTATATGATCGGTATATGGACATATTTACTAAGCAAATTTTCATTATACTGAATATGACGAGTACATATTCATGGACAAGTAATTATGAGGAATGTGGGTTCTTCTCCCTCCAACTTCTGCCAGAATCAGGGTTAAGAAAACAGTGGTTCTGTCAAAACAGTTCTAGGGAAGGAAGGAAGGAAGGAAGGAAGGAAGGAAGGAAGGAAGGAAGGAAGGAAGGAAGGAAGGAAGG
>NC_056523.1:127155679-127214328 GCF_019175285.1 Sceloporus undulatus | reverse complement strand
CGAGCAAATGAAGGAAAAAGAGGTGTGTGTGTGTCTTAAGGCCCAAAATATCAATATTTTTAGCCTCTTGCCATTTCTACTGGTATTAAAGAGCAGAGCATTCCATCAACTCAAATGTTTCCATAGAAAGCTTCTTCACTGTCTACCAACTGTTCCCACCTCCTACGTTGGAACAGAGAGAGGAAGGGGGTGCATTTATCTGCATAAAGATGTATCTATGGATTGGATCTGGAATTTGCCTTTCGTGGATGGAAAACTTATTTGTAGAAGGGATCTCTTTCCATGTTTTGTAGAGCCCATCTCCATCCTAACCATCAGGGTCTCCCAGCTCCTCTGTGAAGCATTGTCAGGAGACTGCCATGGGGATAGTGAGTAGAGCAGTTCACCTCTGTCATCCTAATTGCACACAACACAATCCAACCCTATTTTTGGATTCAACCCACAATCCAACAAACATTTACCTGGTTCTTATCCTGCTGTTTGGAGCAACAGAGAACAAGCCTTCTCCCTCTTCTGCATGGCAGCCTTTCAGAGGTATTCAGAGACATAGCCATGTTAATTGGAAAATCAGTATGCAAAGGGATCTTGCAGCACCTTTCAGACTAGCTGAAAGATATAAGTTAGTAGCAGGAGCTTTCATAGACTTGAGCCTACTTCCTCAAATGCACCAAATGCAGCTGAAGGGGTAGACTCAAGTCTATGAAAACTCATACCAAGTTCCATCGTTCAGTTTGCCTCTAAAGTGCTGCAAGATCCCTTTGCTTTCAGAAGCTTGAAGGCCACTATTGTGTCTCTCCATAACCTTCTCTTCTCTAAAATCTACCAAAATCATACTCGGCTCTAATTTCAGCTATTCCTCAGAGGAACCTGGTTTCCAAATCCCTCACTATCCTTTCCTTTTCTCTCTGGACAAATGAGAGACACACCTGCTAAAGCCTCCTCACCCAAATCCTTTGTACATTCGTTGATCACAAAGTGGGGATCAACTAGTCCAAGCTTCCAAAGCTGAGTGGAATGAAAAGAGTCCCCAAGCTGTTATAAATGTCCTGGCCCAAAATATACAGAGATGATGTGGTAGCTCATTGTTAGGTTGTATTATCCTAGTAATAACTTTTCTTTACTTGAGCTTCCCTCCTCTCTTCTATTACTTCATTAGGCTCCCTGAGAGGAGCTCTGTAGTTCAGAAGCAGACTTGAAGTTCAATGAAGCAAAGCAATGCAACACTATTACCCACTTGCTTGAAGCTGGGAATCACTTGCAGATGAGAAGCTCAGAGGAGAAAAAGAAGGAAGCCAAGCTGTTTATGCCAAGGAAGTTGAGCTGCTGCTAAAGACCCAGAAAGGAAAAAGAGCTAATTCTCAGGGGAGACTGGGGATCCATCGGTACCTCCTAGCATCTGCTTCTATACTCTTTGGGGCAAAAAACTCAGACTGAAGACTGCACGCAAAAAATCAAATCAGACTGAAGGCAGCTGTGGCACAATACTACTATTCTGTGCAGAGACCCGTCTTGCATACTAAGAACTATTTTGCCAGAGGCCATTCCTTGCTTAATGAACACAGTGGCAAAGCATCTTTTCTAATAGGTCTGAGCATTTAACACAAGGCATGTGCTTGTAGTAGCTTGATGGGCAGTTACAAGCCAGCCTTGGCACATGCTGTACCCATGTCAGTGGAGGGAGGTCACAGTGCTGCTGACTACCAACTTCTGTATGTGTTTGTCATCTGCTGAAAGTACCCTTGCAACACCAAGCTCATGAAATGGGCAGAGTAAAACCCAGTGGGAAAACCTAAAGCTCTAGATTGGAAATTTGCTTGCTTTCTTTTCTTTCCCTCTTTGTTTCATTTATGTATAATCTTCTTCTTTCCCAGTACTGGGACTCACAGAGGCTCTCAACATGATTTAAGTAATGGATACAACTAGAGACACAAAAATTATGGTACACAGCATTCAAATATAGTGTCTAGATTGACAGTGAAAGGTACCATTCCTGGCCACTAACTGTAAAGAGGGGCACAGAAAAATGCCATCAGCCAGGCAATGATACATTTAGAAAGAGGTCAAGCAGACTTTCCCTCAGTGCTGGCCATTTCCATGACCGTTTGCCTTCCCACCCCTCTGCATGCCAGATTGTATTTGCCTGTTTACGAAATCTACAGAGGAACCCTGGAACACTGAAGCAAATTCTGAATGTGCATGTGGAAGCCATATGTCACAAAAGATAAAGATCAGAGGCATGGGATGTAAATCATTTGAAAGATGGGCTACAGGGCCCAGTAGATGTTGTACTACAACTACCATCATCCTTCTCTATTGGCTAGACTAGACTGGGTTGGTGAGAGTGGTGTACCATTTGGAGGACTTCATGTTCCCTATAGGCTGATAGCTATAGCTTTGTAAATAACTGTTAGAATGCCTAGCAATGACTTCCACTAGAACATTTTTGTTCATTGCCTGTAGAAAAGAATGTCTAGAAAGAGGGCATGGGTGGGGAGGACTATCACAGTAAAAATTTTGTGTCTAAACAAACAGGATTATTTAAGATTATTGTGCCAGTTTTTATTTCTGCACTAGGCACGGGATGAAAACACACAGGGATGAATTCTATCACACAGCTCTGTCCCAGGACACTACTCATCCCATACCCAACCCAGGCTTCTCCCAGACTTTTTAAAGAATGGGATCTTCCTGTTTTTTAAAAGGTCCAGGAGAAGCCAAGGTCTGATATGGGATGAGTACTGACTGGGGACAGAGCTGTGCAATAGAATCTGTCCCTGTGAGTTTACATCCCGTGCCTAGTGCAGGAATAAAATCTCTTAAAACATTGTTTTGTGTCCACATACGGCCAATGTCTATCTCCAAATGATCTTCATATGCTGAGATCCAGTTTCTACATCCTGAAAATCCAGCATATTTTTATATCATGACTGCTTGCTAGTATCTAGCCTGTAGAAGTATTTGTCTTCAGGATGTTCTTGCCCTGTGCTTTTAAATTGGTCAACATCTATGAATTAATAGGGAATGTTATTTGTTTTTTTGCTTTTATTTGCATCTGTGATTTTCTCTCTCTCTCTCTCTCTCTGTGATGTTTATTATTTTAACTTATTCCTGCCACTATTTTAAATATTGTTAATCTACAGTAAGCCATTCTGCAGACTCTAAAGTGCAAATGCAGCATATACTTGCTTTAAAAATTCTGCAGTGTTGGTGTTTAGAGAGTTGCTTAGAAGCTGGAACACACAACAGGAGTTTCTAGGTTTAGTTTTCTGATTGAACTCTGGTATCTTGAATTGGTACCTCAAAGAGAGAATTCTGCAATTCTTCTTCTCTTAATGATGCAATGATGACATAAGTGAAATACTTACATTTTATATACCAACATGCATAATTATCCAAGCTGCACCCCACATTCCAGGCCAACTCAAGATACTTTGCTACTTTGAAGAGGAAGAGAAAATGGTGGCTTCCTGTGCCATGACATTCTTGCAAACAAACTTGTAAGATGTGGGCTAGACAAGGCAACTATTACATGGATTTGTAATTGGTTGATCGGCTGAACCCAAAGGGTGCTCAACAATGGCTCCTTTTCATCCTAGAGAGAAGTGACCAATGGGGTCTCACAGTGCTCTGTCCTGGGGCCAGTGCTGTTCAACATCTTTATCAATGACTTGGAGGACGAAATTGGGGGCATACTTATCAAATTTGCAGATGACACCAAATTAGGAGGGATAGCTAATACTCCAGAGGAAAGGATCAAAATTCAAAATGACCTGAATAGACTAGAAAGCTGGGCCACAGCTAACAAAATGAATTTCAACAGGGAGAAATGTAAGGTACTACACTTAGGGCGGAAAAATGAAATGCACAGATATAGGATGGAGGACACCTGGCTTAAGGAGACAACATGTGAAAGGGATCTAGGAGTCCAAGTAGACCACAAGTTGAACATGAGTCAACAGTGCGATGCGGCAGCTAAAAAGGCCAATGCAATTTTAGGCTGCATCAATAGAAGTATAATGTCTAGATCAAGGGAAGAAATAATGCCACTCTATTCTGCTTTGGTCAGGCCCCACCTGGAATACTGTGTCCAGTTCTGGGCACCACAATTCAAAAAGGACATTGAGAAACTGGAGCGTGTCCAGAGGAGGGCGACTAAAATGGTGAAGGGTCTGGAAACCATGCCCTATGAGGAACGACTCAAGGAGCTGGGGATGTTTAGCCTGGAAAGTTAAGAGGTGATATGATAGCCCTGTTTAAATATTTGAGGGGATGTCATATTGAGGAGGGAGCAAGCTTGTTTTCTGCTGCTCCAAAGACTAGAACACGGAACAATGGATGCAAACTGCAGGAAAAGAGATTCCATCTCAACATTAGGAGGAACTTCCTGACAGTAAGGGCTGTCCGACGGTGGAACAAACTCCCTCAGAGTGTAGTGGAGTCTCCCTCCTTGGAGGTCTTCAAATGGAGGTTGGATGGCCATCTGTTGGGGATGCTTTGATTTGGATTTCCTGCATGGCAGGGCGTTGGACTGGATGGCCTTTGCAGTCTCTTCCAACTCTATGATTCTATGATTCTATTTCAAAACTCAGCTGAACTGGCAGTTGAATATTACTTCAACAGTTGTGATGGGACAATATTCCCCAGTGAACTGAAATAAACTGGCAAACAGCAGGCTTGGTTTTGGGGTTTCAGTCAGACCACGTATATTTGTTGTTGTTGTTATATTTATTATTATATTTATTTCTGGATCACCTTTTCCCCAGATTTCAAAACACTGTTAAAAATCCACAAAATGCAGAAGTTAAAACACAATTAAACAATCAGAAAAAATTAAAACCCGATTAAAACACACACACCAGCACAGTGATCAGCAATATCCAGCACACTATGTAAGACAGGCCTTATATCATTATTATTTAAATGCCTGTCGGAATAGAAAAGTTTTTTCTTCTCTGTGAAAAGAAAGTAAGTAGGATGCCAGTCTAACTTCTCTAGGAAGAGAGTTCCGGAGTCTTGAGGCAGCCTCTGAGAATATCCTCTCCTATGTTCCCACCAGATGTACTTGTGAGGATGGTGGGACAGATAGAAGGGCCTGTCCTTGTAAGACTTCAGTGTCACTTTTAGAGATAGAAAGGCCCAAAGAAAAAAACTGGAAAAATTCAAGGGGGGCACATTTTCAAGGGGGGGGGCTCCAAAACCTTAGTGGGGGTGGAGTGTTAAACAATGGATTATGTAATATTTTCTTTCAGAACAATGAGAAAATTTTTGAAGGCAAAGTGTTCATATACAGTTGTCCCTTGATATCCACAGATTTGCCATCCGTGGATTCAAGCATCTGTAGATGGCGAGCCCACATTGCCTTCAGTGGTGCCGTGTCCACATGGCTATGCCGCCATTAGAGACAGCCCCCATTTCCTAGGGTGGCATGTACATGTTGCCATATTGCCATTAAGTTCCATTGTCCCCAATGGCAGTGTAGCCATGTACATGCACCTCCATAGGACAATGGGAGCTGTCCCTAATGGCAGCATGGCCACACGCCTGTGCCGCCATTGGGGACAACGTGGGCTTGAACATCTGTGGATTTTGGCATCCACAGGGAGTGGTCATGAACGGATCACCCACGGATACCAAGGGCCAACTGTATTTATTTAACACAAAAACACATGCACATACAGTACATTATTTCTGAAAACTATGTACTGTAGTGGGTAGATGTTTATTTAAACCTATGTGCTGCTCAAAGTGATGGTCTGTAGCCTAGCGTTTATCCATGAGCCATTGGCGGCCAGTCCACAGCAGTTTCTCAGGAAAGTAAGAGATAGTTACAGGCAATGGGCACAAATATGTTATTGGTCCCCAACTCATGGAGTGGGGGAAACCAGTACCTCGCACCATCAGATAGGAAGCACTGATATGGTATCAGATCACTGCAATTCCTACTCTTGGTTTCCTTTTCTCAATTCTTTTTATGGGAATGAGTGCTTTGGGTCTGCTTGACACTATGGAGGACTACAGGAGACAAAATAATTTTGTCTCTCATACTGGTTTGTTTTTGATGGTTTCTTCTGTTTTTATTGGGGGAGGGTGTCTGCTCCATATAAACTTGCATAACTACAGAGATATCTTCTGTTCCACTGTTCCTTAAAGTTCTGGATCTTCTAGCTACATTTGTAACAAAAATAAATAAATAAAGTTTTAATAAGCAAATGCAATTTGTATTTTTTTAAAAGAATAAATTACTTTTAACATACTAAACATGATAATTTTATGCTGAACCACGTTGTACATAACATATTTTATGTTCCTAAAATATCAATGCAACTTTCAATCTGTAATGCATGCTAATAATTGTTTTCCTGAAAATTTCATATTTTTTCCAAGGGAAAAAGGGTTTACCATTCCCATGGCTTCAAATTTTCCAGATTTTTTTTTCTACCCCTTACTATGCCACTTCCTCTTGGCATCTGCCACTTGAGCTAACTGTTTCTCTCTGCCTGGTGGGAGTGCTGCGCCACACACTTGCACTATAGGGCTAATCTCTGATAATAAATTCACAGTACCATCTTGCTTTGTGTTGGTCAGTCACCTCTGCCACATTGGGCCATGAATTCCAGGTTCTGTCCTGACCAAACTAGGAGCAGCTCATCTCCTGAAGGACACTCCATTGATTTTGTGTCTGGCACCTACCTGGACTCTTATTACAAACTGCTTAGTGAATGTTCTTTGGCATTGTTTGCTCTCTTGGGCCAGGGCTTTATGACATGTCATGGACATTTTGTACAGCATTTCCCCCACTGTTGCTGGCAAAGGAAGGGAAAACAGGAGAAATAGATAAGGAATTTATCCTTATATGCCCTTCATTGCAGCCTGGTGCAAACATCAGGCACAGCAAAACCATGATCCAGCTTGGTTGATGATTAGATGGAAAGGGCCGCAAGAGAAGCAGGATCTCCTTGAGATGGCACATAGTCCCATCTAGTGCTCAAAGTTGCAATCCTGTTTTTAGCCTAAAACATACATGAAACATAAGTCTGTGAGGGATGTAAGTTCAGCTGGTTCAGTCTCAGCGTTGATCAATGCACAACTTCTACGTACCGCTATGTGATACATAAAGCAGGAAGGAATGAGCAAAATCCTCCAGGCTAGCTCTGAAGGGCAGAGAACTGCATTCATAAAAATACCTTCCTATGAAATGGTCCTGCATAACATTTTGTTCTAAAGTCAGTGCTTTTTAGCAGCATCCTAAATGTCCAGATTATCAGATTTGTTTAGGAGGGGGAAGAGGAGGTGTTGCTATAATATTTATCATGACTGCAAATTTATCATTTGCATGCCCATGTCAAAGTACTGGTTTTACACTAGAAAGCTCTTAACAGCTTGAAACTATAGGTTACCTGAAAGACAGCTTCCCCCCATATGTATCTTCCAGCACTTTAAGCTCTGAGTAATCCTACCAAATAAGACAAGGCTCTAAGTGAATATAAGTGGGTAGAAGCTCTCCTAAGCTTGCTACCAATTTTGCCTTTTCAGAAAACAGATTCAGGGCAGAATCTTGTTAGTGGGTTTTGGACAGGGCACAGAGAGCTATTCTGTTGTCCTGGCCACCCTATCCAAGATTTTCCCCTTCACCGCTATCAAAGATCAACATTTTTTGTCTATTTCCAGCAGGTTTTTAAAGGTTTTTTTTTACCCAAAGCATAGTTTTGCTGTATTTTTGTATAACTTCTTTTTGTTGTTGTTAGTTTCTTAGAGTTTGGTACATTACAACATCACAAGCTCCAGATCACTTATTCAAAAGTAGTTCTAGTGGTATTAATTGTGTCAAAGGCTTTTGAGGTTAGCAGTCTCAGTAAATGATCCTCCCCCACACTCAGCACATTTTTAAAATAATGAAGTATCCATCTTACTGAAACCAGATATTTCTTTATAGCTATGAAATAACTTTGGAGTCTTGTAGAAACAGTTTAAATCTATGTGAAATAAAGACCAAAAAAGAAAAGGGAAAAAAATGCCTTAAGAACTATACTTTTCTCCTCTACTTCACAGAACACTTTTTGTCCTAAATCCAGTGGCTATTCCAACAAGAATCGACCTATTGAATCAACTGACTGGTAGTAAATGGATCTAATCTGGCTCAGTTTAGCAATGTATTACCAAACAGCAATTTACTACCAATTTACAGTGGACCCTTGTTATACGCTGGGGTTTGGTTCCAAGATCCTCTGTGTATAACAAAATCTGTGGATGCTCAAGTCCTATTAAATATAATGACATGGAAAATGATGTTCCTTATAAAAAAAAGGAAAATCAAGGTTTGATGTTTGAAATTTATGCTTTTTTGAACATTTTCAAACTGTGGATGCTTGAATCCGTGTATAAAAAATCTGTGTATAAGAAGGGCTGACTGTACTACCAATCAGTAAAGGTGATAATTATATTCTTAAATTATTTGTTGTTGCTGCTGTTTTTGTTCTTTTTTGGTCTTCATTTCACATGGATTTCAAGTTATTGAAATAATTTCCTTTATTGAATGGGTTTACTTTGGCTGGGACTAGCAGCTGGATTTTGAAATTTGAGTTAAATGTTCAGTGAAACATTTGTACTAACCGATTAAACTTTTTTAGTTACATTGGCGGGTTACAAACCGCCGCTTTGCGGCACTCCCCCGCCGCCGCCAATTGCCCCGTGCGGGTCCCGCAGCGGCCAAACCGCGCGGAACAAAAAAGAAGCTCCATTTCGGAGCTTCTTTCTGCGGCGCATCTATGACGTCGCGAGGCGCCTGGCGCGGACTCGCAACGTCATAGGCGCCGCGACACGTCTGGACGCTGTGCGTCCAGTACATAAAGATGGCGGCGCCCATGTAGAAGGGGCGCCGCCATCTTGTACGTATAGGATACGTACTAGGGTTAGGGGGGTGCGGAAGCACCGCCCCTTCCTAACCCTAGTACGTATCCTATACGTACTAAATGGCGGTGTGTATCCCGCCACTGAAAAAATGCAGTGAAATAGAAGGAATCAATGCAAAACTAATTTATTAAAAGGTGGTTAGAAATTTGTTTTTGCTGTAAATTAAGACTGTGGTTAGAGTGTTGGATTAGGATTTGAGAGATCGAGAGCCATGAAACCTAGGCCATTCCCCCTTTCTCAGTCTGATCAACTTCACATGATTGTTGCAGATAGAATTGGGAGAAAGAGTCATGCAGGCTACTTTGAGCTTGCTGGAGGAAAAGTGAGGTAAAATGGTAAATATTCTTCTTAAGCAAGATTTTTCATTATTTTCACAAAGTAATGTGAGGAGGATTTTAATGTAAAGATATTGCAAATACAGCCTATGCCTATGCCTATCTAAATGGGGAGCAAAACTATTACAGATTCAGTTAAGAAACCATATGTGCATGTATACTTAACTATTAATTTCACCTTCATTTGTTTTACTTCACGATCAGGGTATGAGTGTTTAATTAATGACAACTTTAAAAGAATTTAAATCAAGAAGCAGCAAGAGCAGCCGAAAGGGACATGGACATCTTGGCATCCAAGTGGCCAGTTTGAAAGTCTTTAATCCTGAGATCATTGTAGAAATCAATAAACCAAAGAAAGGGGGAGAGTAAGGAGATGAAATTGTGAAGGATGAAGAAAAGACTAACAAGATTGGGGGGTTTGATAGGGTGGATAAAAAAATTGTTTGTTTTTTCCCCGCAAAAATCATGCAGTTGATTTCTTCTGTCTCATCCTCAAAGGAAGCTGGGGAAGTAAAATAATGGGTGGCATCCTTCAGCTTCAATCAGATAATATTTTTAGTCCAGAAAATTAACTTAAATTTAAATGACAATCTAAGATAAACTTGGTAATTACATTTCCTCACTGCTAACATAAATATAACTGAACTACTTTTTTTAGTTTATCAATAATCAATTATATGGATTAGCCCTTTTCTACTAACTTTCCCATGTCTGCCACCAAGTGCTGCACTCCTTAAGGGGAAAATTTTATTTTTATTTCATTTTTTGGTGACAGCAAATGCCACTTTAAAAAAAAATTCCTGTTCTGATTGTGGCCAAGATTGGGGAGACATAGCATAAAATGATGGATAAGCAGTCGAGTGCTTTGGACTGAGTTTGTAATTCTCCCGTAGCAAACTAGGACTCAAGTAGCTTTTTCCTAAACAGATCCAGGTTTGGCACACACCATACTCTTGTTTTTGTCTAGACAGCATAGCAAATGTGCTTCAATTCTGACAAGGGTTGATATTCATAGAATCATAGAGTTGGAAGAGACCACAAGGGCCATCCAGTCCAACCTCCTGTCATGCAGGAAATCTAAATCAAAGCATACCTGACAGATTGCCATCCAGCTTCTATTTAAAAACCTCCAATGAAGGAGACTCCACTACACTCCGAGGGAGTGTGTTCCACTGTCGAACATCCCTTACTGTCAGGAAGTTCTTCCTAATGTTGAGGTGGAATCTCTTTTCCTGGAGCTTGCATCCATTGTTTCGGGTCCTGTTCTCTGGAGCAGCAGAAAAAAAGCTTGCTCCCTCCTCAATATGACATCCTTTCAAATATTTAAACAGAGCTATCATATCACCTCTTAACCTTCTCTTCTCCAGGCTAAACATCCCCAGCTCCCTGAGTCGTTCTTCATAGGGCAAGGTTTCCAGACCCTTCACCATTTTAGTCGCCCTCCTCTGGACACGCTCCAGTTTCTCAATGTCCTTTTTGAATTGTGGTGCCCAGAACTGGACACAATATTCCAGGTGGGGCCTGACCAGAGCAGAATACAGTGGCACTATTACTTCTCTTGATCTAGACACTATACTTTTATTGATGCAGCCTAAAATTGCATCGGCCTTTTTAGCTGCCACATCACACTGTTGACTCATGTTCAACTTATCATCTACTTGGACTCCTAGATCCCTTTCACATGTACTTTCATTCAGCAATGTGTCTCCCATCCTATATCTGTGCATTTCATTTTTTCGCCCTAAGTACAGTACCTTACATTTCTCTGTGTTGAATTTCATTTTGTTAGCTTTGGCCCAGCTTTCTAGTCTATTCAGATCATTTTGAATGTTGATCCTGTCCTCTGGAGTATTAGCTATTCCTCTTAATTTGGTGTCATCTGCAAATTTGATAAGTATGCTCCCAATTCTGTCATCCAGGTCATTGATAAAGATGTTGAATAGCACTGGGCCCAGGACAGAGCCCTGTGGGACCCCACTGGTCACTTCTCTCCAGGATGAAAAGGAGCCATTGTTGAGCACCCTTTGGCTTTGGCCAGTCAACCAGTTACAGATCCATTTAACAGTTACTTTGTCTAGCCCACATTTTACAAGCTTGTTTGCAAGAATGTCATGGGAAACCTTGTCAAAGGCCTTGCTGAAATCAAGATATACTATATCCACAGCATTCCCTTCATCTACCAAGCTGGTAATTTTATCAAAGAAAGAGATCAGATTTGTCTGGCATGACTTGTTTCTCTGAAACCCATGTTGACTTTTTGTGATTATGGCATTGCCTTCTAGATGTTCACAGACTCTCTGTTTAATGATCTGCTCCAGAATCTTTCCTGGTATTGATGTCAGACTAACTGGACGATAATTGTTGGGATCCTCTTTTTTCCCCTTTTTGAAGATGGGGACAACATTTGCCCTCCTCCAGTTTGCTGGGACTTCTCTTGTTTTCCAGGTGTTCTCAAAAATTATTGCCAATGGCTCCGATATTACATTTGCCAGTTCTTTTAGTACCCTTGGATGTAGTTCATCTGGTCCTGGAGACTTAAATTCATTTAGATTAATAAGGTGTTCCTCTACTATCTCTTTACTTATTCTGTACTGAAATGCCCCTATTCTGTCCTCTGCTCCATTATCCTCAGGTTGAGCACCCTTTGCCTTTTCTGAGAAGACTGAGGCAAAGAAGGTGTTGAGTAATTCTGCCTTTTCTCTGTCTTCTGTTAGCATTTTGCCATCTTCTCCACGCAGTGGCCCTACCGTTTCCTTCTTCTTCCTTTTGCTGCGGACATATCCAAAAAAGCCCTTTTTATTGTTCTTAACCTCTCTAGAAAGCCTGAGTTCATTCTGCGCTTTAGCTTTTCTGACTTTACCCCTACAAATGCCTGCTATTTCTTTTAATTCCTTTTTTGTGATTTCCCCCTTTTTCCATTTCTTATACATGTTCCGTTTCAAACTTAGCAGCTCGATTTAAAGTTCCTTAGTCATCCATCCTGGTTTCTTGAGACACCTCCCATTTTTCTTTCTCACTGGAACTGTTTGAAATTGTGCCTTCAGTATCTGTCTTTTGAGAAACTCCCATCCAGCCTGAACTCCCTTCCCTTTTAGTATTTCTGACCACGGGATCACCCTCAATACTTCTCTAAGTTTACTGAAATCCACTCTCCTAAAGTCTAGAATGTGTGTTTCACTATGCCTGGCTTCTCCTTTCCATTGTATAACAAACTCCAGGAGAACATGGTCACTTCCACCTAAGGATCCCACCACTTGCACCCAATTAACCAAGTCATCCTTGTTGGTTAGGATCAGATCCAAAATAGCTGACCCCCTTGTTGCCTCTTCCACCTTTTGGACCATGAAATAGTCTTCCAGGCAAGTGAGGAATTTGCTAGACCTTGTGGATTTGGCTGAGTTTGACTTCCAGCAAATATCAGGGTAGTTGAAGTCACCCATCACTACTACATCTCTCTTTTCTGACTGTGTGGTCATTTGTTCTAGAAAGATATCATCCAATTCCTCAGTCTGACTTGGGGGTCTGTAGTAGACTCCCACCGTAACATCCTCGTTGTTTCCCTCCCCTTTGATTCTTATCCAGATGCTCTCCACCTGGCTTCCATGATTGATGTCCTGGATCTCTTCACTGGTGTAAATTTCTCTGACATATAGTGCTATTCCTCCTCCTTTCCTGTTTGGCCTATTTCTCTTAAAAAGGTTATACCCCTCTATTTCCACATTCCAATCATGAGACTCGTCCCACCAGGTTTCAGTGATGCCTATTATATCATATTTGCTTTGCAGTACTAGGAGTTCAAGTTCATCTTGCTTATTTCCCATGCTCTGTGCATTAGTGTAGAGGCATCACAGACCATGGGTCCCATTTATTTGTTGCTTGTGCAAGTTTATTTGCCTCCCACTGTTGTGTCCTTGCACTTTTTTTCTTGTTACCTCTATGTCTGTTTGACTGTTTTCTCCAGCCCTTTCGCCTTCCTTAATGTTGTCTCCCTTCCCCACGGAACTCAGTTTAAAGCCTTCCTGATCAAGTTCTTGAGACTGTTTGCAAATACATTTCTTCCAACTGGCTGAGATGCAACCCATCCGTTGCAAGAAGTCCCTCCTCATGGAACCGCAGCCCATGATCAAAGAATCCAAGCCGTTCTCGGCGACACCATCTGCGGAGCCAGTTGTTCACATCCGCTATTTTCCTCTCCCTTCCTGGACCGTGCCCTTCAACTGGCAGAAGAGACGAGATGACAACCTGTGCATCCATTCCTTTCAGCTTCCTACCAAGCTCCTCGTAATCCCTTTTGATGTTCTGCAGGCTGTATCTTGCAGTATCGTTGGTTCCCACGTGGACCAAAAGGAAGAGGTATTGGTCAGTAGGCTTGACCAGTCTTGTCAGCCTCTCTGTCACATCACGGATCTTTGCCCCTGGAAGACAACACACCTCTTGAGACATCTTGTCAGGCCTACAAATCACTGCTTCTGTACCCCTCAGCAAGGAGTCCCCCACTATGACCACATGCCTCCTACGAAGTTTAGCAGCGGCTGTCCCCTTGGGTGGGACTCTCAGGCTTGCCTGCTCTGTCCCTGAAGTCTGTCCATGCTGCTCTTCTTCATCCTCCTTGATAAGGGATAGAGCTTCGAATCGATTCTCTAGCTGCAAGTTTCCCGAACAATCCCTTCTTGGCCTACTTCTCTGTGTGACATTCCTCCAGCTGTCTGCCTCCTGTGTATGTGAAGTGACCTCCTCGGCTCCAGCATCTTCCTCTGCATGGTATTCGTCCAGGATTGTTAGTTCTGTTGTGTCCAGGAAATCCTCCTGCTCCCTAATATGTTGAAGTGTAGCTACTCTGGACTCCAACTGCTGCACTTTCTCCTCCAAGAGGGCTACCAACTTGCACTTGGGGCATGTGAAGTTCTCCACTTCTTTAGGCAAGAAGACAAACATCCCACAAGTGTTGCAGATGACTGTCAGTGTCCATACTGAAAAGTCTTAGGAAATTACTGGAACAGGACTGTGGGCTTCCTCCTGAAAAAAAGAATCCTCCAGAAAACGCCAACGCTAAGCCCCTGATGCTTCAACAATTTGTGGCAGTGAGCTCAATCGATTCTGCCTCTGCTGTAGATTTCCTTGGATGAAAAAAGATGAAATAAAAATAGAAATAAAATTTCAGCGTGCGGCTCTGGGAGGAGTAAGAAAGAGCTAGTCTGCTAGCTCCGCCCCTAGTGACTCACAGATGTGACTCACTGAAGATGTGACTACAAGCACACTCTTCCTAGAGTTTAAAAAAAAATTAAACAGTCACCACTTACAATGGCTTCCCAGCTACCTCTCTCCTCCTCCTCTCTGTAGCAGGACTTTATAGGTCATAATCAGCTCTTTTAATTGTGTCCAAAATCAGATCAGTAGCCAATGGAGCTGTTGCAGCAAGGGAGTTGTGTGCTCCCTGTCACCAACTTCAGTTGACAATCTGGCTGCAGCTCTTTGTACTAACTGAAGTTTACAAACACTCTTTAAAAGCAATATCATGTAGAATGTGTTATAGTAAGCCAAATGGCATGTGTCACCTAGGGATGTGAGAAAAGCTCATTGCTGTTCATTAAACATATGGCATTTGGGGTTTTCTTGATGCTCAGCTCAAGTATTTATGAGCTCTGAAATTTGGCACCTGCTCAACTGTGGTGTGAGTATTTGCAGACACTTCATTTGCAAAAAAAAAAAAAAAATTTAAGCAGCTGGTATGGGCACTTCAGTGAGAAATTTGATGTTCAGGACATTTTTGTTTGCTTAAGTAATAAAAGTAACAGTTCTTCAGCTGTTTTAATAAATAAAATAATAAAAGTTTTATTTATACAGCATTCTGCCTTTCCTCTAGATCAAAGTGGTTTACAATTAGATAAAATTAAGTGACACATGTCACAGTACAGACCAATAAAATATTGCAATCACAATTACATTCATCCAATACATCACATAAAAACCCAGGGCGGATACATACAGATAAAAACCGCAAATTGTGGGTGAGAGGCTATTTTAGTTGTGCAAGTGCCAGTCAAGGCAATTTGAATTATTCCACTAAGCTGCAATAAGGAAGGGAGAGAGGGAATTCCATGGTAAAGATAAACATAGGCAATTCTTTCTTGTTAGATACTGGGAAAGGAGTTTTATGGTTCACACCATTAAGAGGAAGAAGAGTTAGGGAAGGGAAGCCGGCTGAGTGTTATGTAGCCCACATTCTTCAGGAATTTGTTAGGAATGTTTCACTTTTCTATGCGGGGTGAACAAGTTGAAATATTTCACTTTCCATAGAGAAGCAAGAAGAAGAATAACATTTCCCACCACCCTTTTCAGGGCCAGGAAGAATATACTACTAGTAGTGTCACCACGGTCGGAGAAGGCATATCCAGGAACAGGAACAGCTTGCATGCTACCTTTAACTATGCAAAAGCACTCCCAGCCACCACAGAAACTTGGGCCTCTAGGCTCAAGGCTACATTTTCAGGGGAAGTGTAACTTCAGCTAGCACAGGCAGAATCTGCCTTTCAACTGACCAGGAGCACCTCCATCTTATCTGATGGTTCAATTTGTTCAGTCTCATCCAATCCATTACTGCTGCCAGGCACCAGTTGAGAACAGAAACAGCTTTCTTGACGTTTGGTGGAAAAGAGAAGTACAGTCGGACCTTGGTATATATGGGGATCCATTCCAGACATACATGCACCCATGTATATAAAAAAATGCAGGGCCTCAAGTCCTGTTCTCTCTAATGAAGGTGCAATGCGCGTGTGCCAGCTAGCATGGCCGCATACATGTGCTGCCATTGGAAACAATGGGGGCTTGCCATCTGCGGATGCTTAAATATGCAGATAGGAAGCCCGCGGATAAGGAGGCCACACTATACAGTTGGATGTCATTGTCATACTGGTGGAAACAGAACCCAACTTTCAGGCAATCTCTCCACTAGCTTCATTTAGATGTTGAATAGCATGGGGACTAAAACAGAGCACTGAAGAACTCCACAGGACAACAACCAGAAATTCAACAAGTAATTCTCCAGCACCAACTTCTGGGTTCAGTCCTCCAGGAAGGAACATAGCCACTGTAAAATAGAGCCTCTAAGTCCCAGGAGGTTACCATGGTCAATGATTACACACACACACACACACACACACACACACACACACACACACATTGAGAAGTCCAGAAGAACCAACAGGTACACACTCCCCCTGTCCAGTTTCCAGCATACGTCATCAACCATGATAATCAAAGCCATCTCTGTCCAATAGCTAGTCTTGAAACCAGATAGAAATAGATCGAGACAATCCATTTCATCCAAGAACCCATGGAGCTAGGAGACCACATGCTCCACCTTTTTTTGTTCTGTAACTTCAATTTGACTAATCCTAGGGTTTTTGTGGCAAGATTAAGAGGGGGTTTGCCCTTACCTTCTTCTGAGGCTGAGCGAGTATGACTTGCACAAGGTCACTCAGTGGTTTCCCATGGCTGATTTGGGATTCAAACCCTGATCTCCCAGACTTCTTGTCAAATACTCAAACTTCTCCACCATACTGGCTCTAACATGCCCTCAAGTCCTTTCTCTAAAATGGAAGGTTATGCTAAAAAGAGCAGTCTGTAAAGATCCTAACAATACTGGCTCAGAAAATTAAACACTAAGGTAGCAGTTAATTTTGCACCACACTTCGTTTTCCTGTGGTACTATTTTCTAAGGTATACAACAAACAAATATGGTATCCAAGGAGTTACTGAAAATGAAACAATGTTGCAAAAAATGTACCAGGACAGTTGGTGATGGAAGGAAATGCAACAGAGAACTGGAGATGAGCAGGGATGTGAGCTGGACTGCGTTGCTAGGGGAGCAGACAAGAAAGATGAGAGATTCCTGTCAACACAATTTTTTCATGTGGCAATTGAAGAAGAGAGGTATTTAATATATTTTTCCACTATGATGACAATGCAGATAAGCAAGGGGACTGAGTTTTGATGAATATGTTTTAAGCATACTGTGAACCAAGCAGAAATGTTACCTAAGAGAAGCACACAATCTTCACTAGAACTCAAAGTGAAGCAGAAAGTAAAGATCCATATGTGACTGATTAAATGCTGTTAACAGAGAGCTGGGTGAATCATGTATTAAAAGATCACACAGTGTGCGACATAAAGTCAGAGAGAATGAAAGCCAGATTACTGAGCATGACTGATTTAACTCTGGAGGAGTGCATTTGCTAAAATGTGTAAAACGAAAAAAAGAAGACCTCAAGTACCCAAGAGATATAAAGAAAGCAATTTTAACAGAACATTTTCAGTTGCCTCCTATAGAAGAAATTGCCCATAAATTAGCAGGAACAGAACTATTTGTATCCCTGGTGCCAGCTATCTTTTAGATAATAAGCACAAGCTATGCTCATTCAGTACATTTTGGCAGGTTCAGATTGCAAGATTAGCATACCCTGTAATTTCAGTTTCAGAAAAGTAGGATCCAACCTATGCTTAATGGTCTTTATGGTATCATATCTTGTACAGATTACATCTTTATGGGAGAGAAAGGAGGTGAGATAAACACTGCAACAGGAACACCAACCACCATATAGAGTTATGGATTCAGGATGCTGAGATGTCAATCCAGGAAACAGCAGTCAGTCAGGTGATGGAAGTTAAGATGAAGGGTTACAAAGTAAAAGAAAATGTACACCATCTTGAGTTCCTTGGAGGAAAAGCAGATTTTTAAATCAAATAAATGGAAACAAAACAAAGAAAATGCCACTAATTTTGTTATCAGATGCCATTTTTCCAGATTATATGGTGTATTGCTGCAGAAAAGTGCACTGGTGGCATATGCATTGAAAGACTAACATTTACCCTGCAGATTTATGCTAAAAAAGGAAGAAAGATCCCACCAACAAAATTGAGGGACAAGATCCCACCTATTGTTGTATGACTATACAGCATCCATGAAAAAAACACCCCAAACTATCATTAGCAACTTTCAGAAAACCTTCATGCACCTCTGAGAATCCAAAGATGACTTCTTTCCAGCACTACAGAAGTATCAACTGAGAAGACTACACAGGCTTTGCAAAGGGCTAACAGTTATTTATGCTCTGATCCACACGTACCCTGGAAATGATACAGAATAAATTCAGATGAAGTTAACATTAGTGTACATCTGATGTTTTATTTGCCAGTCTCAGAATGAAAACTGAAGAGAGGTTTGCAGTCCTGGAAGAGAGGATTCTGTTTAAAACATGCACACATGGAGACTGTGCAAGGCTGAAGCTATTTCTCCTGATGCACACATTTGAATATAGTATTTCAGAGATTCCTGTGACAGACATCTTTTCTTTCTCTCCTCTCTTTCTAAATTCCATCCCAATTTATTTTTATTTGGATTAAGAAAGGACTGAGTGGATACTTTAGCAGAATTCCTAAAGGCAAAGAAAATTTGTTGTGAGTGATGGGATGTTCCCTATACTTAGTCCTTGCTTTCTCCTCCACAGCCATGTTTCTGGAGAAATAATTCACAGTGACGTGCTTCACTTTGGACAAGTAGAGAAGTCTATTAAAAGTGTAATTGGCAACAGAAAATTTACTGACACATCTAGAGCAAACATTGTAACAAGATGATGGTCAGTATAGACTGATTTCTGAGAGGAGTTTTCTATACATGGGATAGCTGCAATAACTGGATTTAAAACCTCAAACCCAGACTTACTGTGATGGCTTTTCAAATATGCTCTTTGTAGATCAGTGAGTTTTAGAAATAGTGGCCTCAATTCTATATCATGGTATGCATTGCACAACTTTGCACATACTTAGCTGTGAAGCAGAGGTGCTAAAGAACCAGCCTAATGAATTGTGAATATGTGCATCATGGCACTGTCAAGAGTATCTCTCTTGAGAAGGACAGAATTGTGCAAAGTATGACCCATGGGACACATCTGGCCCCATGGCCTTTTTTTTTTTTTTTTTTTTTTTTTTTTTTTTTGTGACTCACCCTAGACCACCCAAGCCCCCTCAACACAGTCCACTTCATCACGTCCTACCATTAGTTGGTGTAACTTCCAATTGGGTTCTGTGTTTTTAGTTCATTGAGTAAATTATGTATGTACTTTTGTCTCCACTGGGTGTCCATTTGGACACACAACTGTTACTTGAAAGCTCCTTTGACTAGTTGACCTGTCAGCAAGCTTTCAGATTTCCTGTGCTTTACTTAAAGAGTCATCACCAAAACACCATTGCACACAACCCTTTCTAATCTGGCTGTAAAGTTCTTCAGTATTCTCCACAGACCTGCTTTTGTCTTTTCTTTTCTTTCTTGCCATGACAGCAGTCACAGCCTTATCCAGGTGAGGGGAGTGTCATCAGTTCTGCTGCCAAACCCTCATTAATCAATGACTCAATTATCTCTTCAAAGCCAGACAATCTGCAGTACATATTGAATAAGATCCCACAAACAGCAATTTATCTCTAATTATCTAATCATCCTTCTCTAAATCTGCCACTTCTTACCAATAATCTTATTACTGTAATTAACTGCAGAACTCATTAAGTACACAGAGCACAGTAAAAGTGTATACAACAACACCCAAATTCCACCCACGTGTAACAGAGAGCAGAATGCCTGGAAAAGACTTGCATTTCCCATATATATATATATATATATATATATATATGATCTCTTATATATTAATAAAGAGGAGGAATTTTAAAAATGGCAAATGTCCCAAATCTCCATAAGGACAACTTGATATATAGCCTTCATCTTTATCTGAAACATATGCCAATAGTCAACTTCTACAGAGAAGCATTGCAGTGTAGGTGGATGACAGCAGCAGTCTTATTCATGGATACAGTACAATCTAGAAACATGCTACCAGTTAACATTAGAACCTATTTTTATTTTTAGCTACAAAATCCAAATGACTAAAACATATATCATTCCTTCCCTCTAATTGCAAATCTGGACTCTCAGATGTCTTAATAATAGAAACAACATTGGGTCTTTCAAAAGCATCACAATGCTTTCTCTACATTCATGGAACTCCCCACATACTCAGAAGTACAGCAATTTGTACTTTAAAAATGAAGGAAGGAAGGAATTTGAAATGGCTCTGTAAACTTTTAGCATATCCTCCAACAGTCCCAATAATTCTCTACCATCCCACTTTTGGGGCTGCTTTTAAAATGTCCCAACTTCTCTGTGTTCCTTTCACTTTCCCCTTTTGCCCTCAGCATACTTGCTCCAAACCTTTGCACTCTATTAACTCACCATCATCCAGAGGGAGAGAAGGGAAAGCCAGCTCCATCAGGCCTTGCCTGAAAAGAAGAGCCCTACCTCCATCCACCATCATCCAGAGGGAGAGAAAGAAAATCCAGCTCCATCAGGCCTTGCCTAAAAGAAGAAGGCCTTCCTTCCTTCCACCATCCAGAGGGAGAGAAAGGCAGGTCAGCTCCATTGGGCCTAATCAGAGTAAGAAGAAGGGCCCTCCCTCCAGTCCCTCTGCCGTAGTCCAGGCATCAGAGGAAGAGAGGATCTGCTAGACTTTCCCCCTTCCGCACTGCCATTCCCTTCTCCTTTTGTGTCTTGTCTTTTTAGATTGTAAGCCTGAGGGCAGGGAAATGTCAAATTAACAAATTGTAAGCCACTCTGATATTATTATTATTATTATTATTATTATTATTATTATTATTATTCCCAACAGGCTCAGGCAAAAACAAGCAGTGGCAGTTTCTCCTAGCTTATGCAAACAAACAGCTTCATTTATATACTGCTTCATACTGAACTAACAGTGTCTAAGCGGTTTACAATTGTAAGCTAATTGCCCCCAACAATCTGGGTACTCATTTTAGCGACCTCCTCAGAAGGATGCAAGCCTGAGTCAAGCTTGAGCCCTTTCTCGCTGGTATTGAACTCGCAACCTTATGGTTTTGAGTGAGTGGCTGCAGTACAGGCATTTAACCACTGCGCCACCAGGGCTCCTGTGTTCTTCCTCATTAATAAACTAGTATATTGACCACACTTTGAAATTGCATGGCCACATGTGGCCTGATTTTCATCTGTGAAATGTTGGAAGATATTTCTTAGGGACTGTGAAGTTTTAGAAACTCTGGCATGTTGGCATAGATGTAATCAAAAGCATAACCTTACAAGACAAACAAACTGTGTAGCTCAGTCACCCAAAGGGAAGGTATTTTTACCATACATCAAAGGAGTCACATACAGAAAAGGCAAAGTGGTGAGAAAGCATAACCTGCAAATGGTTTACAAACCGACGAAGAAAACCCTGCAAATGCTTCGCTCAGCCAAGGACCAGAGAGACCCTCTCACAGCCACAGGAGTTTACCGCATACCATGCAGCTGCGGACAAGTCTACATAGGGACCACCAAACGCAGTGTGCAAAGAAGAATCAAGGAACAGGAGAGACACTGCAGACTGGGCCAGCCAGAAAAATCAGCAGTAGCAGAACATGTTACAAACCATCCTGGGCATAAAATACTGTTTGAAAACACTGAAATTGTGGACCATGCCAACCACTACCATGTCAGGATGCACAGGGAAGCCACTGAAATCCACAAAAACCTGGACAATTTCAACAGGAAAGAGGAATCCCTTAAAGTAAACAAGGTTTGGCTACCAGTCCTGAAAGATAGCAAGATAAGACAAATGTAAATGAGAAATCTCCCAGGGTCAGGGGTCTCCCAGCAGACAATGAGCACTAATCAAGCAGACATTAGTCCTCTTGTGCAGACCCTCACACCCTGAGGACTGCCATCAACAACAAACAATACACATGCAAATCACTCCTGCCTTTCCAGATCACACAATATATATAGCCAAGTCCTTTCCAGGCAAACATTCTCTGAAGATGCCAGCCACAGATGCTGGCGAAACGTCAGGAAGAAACTCTGCTAGAACATGGCCACATAGCCCGAAAAACCCACGAAAAACTATGGATGCCAGCCACAAAAGCCTTCGACTTCACATGTGTAGCTCAGTATACAACAGCTTTCTGTGTTCCTTCTCAAGCTATAAATAGCTGGTGCACTTCCAGTGTTTCCTTATCAGAGGCCTAGAATCACCCTAGCAGGTACGCATACTGTATATCACATCTAAAGGAAAGTCTGGTACTGAAGAAATGATGGAAATGCTAAACGGTGAAAGCAAAGCCCTCCCCCACAAAAACGGTACAAAAATTACATAATATATTGCAGAGATTGTCAATTTAAGACATATTCCTGCTTGTTAGACCTGTTTCCTTAGGGTTAATACATCTATACCAGCAGCAGCATGCATTAATGCACTATTTCAAGACATTATTCACAGAACAGAAGCACCACATTACTGACTATAGAGACTCTGCTCAGATCTCCACAAAAGACCTCACACGCATTCAGGAAGCATTTTAAATTAAGTGCATTTGTAAATGCATGTGCTGAATTGCCTGGCCAATTGCAGACATTTAATAAACCACTCATAATAAATAAGCTGCATGAGTCTAAGAGCCAATTTCAGGATAAAGGCACTATAGATGCCCTTGCACAGTAGGAAACATGCCCATAGTTGGGAGTTTTGTTGCAAATAATGTATAAATTATGTATAGTATTTACTCATCAATGAGTTTGAATTAGAACCTCATCCACATTTGGGTGTAAGAGTGCCAAATAGTAAATTAAGAAATAAATTCTGTTTGTCCTTAAAGAACCCCATCTCCATCCAGCTACAATTACACAGCAGCACTTCCTCTGAAATTGTTGCTCTCCCTCTCCAACTCCTCAGAGGTCATGGGCAATTGGTTTAGATTTGACCAGATTTTCAGTCAACTTCCTCCTCTGGAGAGGGTGTGTCAACTATCCTAAGTATGCCGAGGGACTAACAGTGCGACCTCTTAAACACGTCCACTCAGAAGTAAGCCCCAAAGAGTTTAATGAGGCTTATGCAGAGGTCAGTTGGTACAGTCTTGCAGCACCAGTCACTTCATTGACTGCACATCTAGTGCCATCAATAGAGGCCACAACAGCCTCTGCTATAAAGATCAACATGATTATTTACATTACTTATCACAAATGAATTGCAAGATAAGTGGTTACAGTTTTCTGGGATGCCAGCTCAAGTTGTAGGCCATAAAGAAAGAATCTAATGAAAGCTGAGAACTTTTACCCTAAAGTTCAAATGTTTCGTAGGAAGGAGCACCCAAAATAAAGCTGCTCATTACATTCAGCTGAAGCTGGGACCTCCTCACAAAGTTAATTTGATACAGAAAGACATTGGAGAAGTTGGAGATGGATAAAAGCTGGGAGTGGGGCAGGTATGGAAGGTAAAAGTAAGTACTTTCAAGCAAAACCCAGACTTGATGGGAATGTATTTATTTGAGAGGCTGTCTGCCCATAGAATCATGCTGGAGTTTTGCCCTTCATGCTGTTACAGCTATTGAGCACAACCATTCATCACAAGGATTGTCAGCACAGAGACTAGAGTTTTCCATTCCATTTCTGGCTGGCGTTCCATCTCCCTGTGGATAAAATAAAATTCAATGTGCCTTAGCAGTTAACGTGTCAACCTGGGACTTGAGAGATCCAGATTCAAGTCCTCATGAGCTATGAAGCTCACTGGGTGACTTTGGCTGGCCTGCTGCCCCTGCCAAATTTGACCTACCTTACATGATTGTCAGAGTACAGTGAGGAGGAGAGCCATGTATTTTTCTTTTACTGAAGGAAGGGTGAAAGATAGGATGAAAGACCAAAAGGGGTGAAAGTCAGAGCCAAAATGCTCTTTAAAAATTAACATTCTTCCAAGCTGGAGAAAACTTCTGCTCTTTCTGTAAAAGTTCTTCATGTGATCCAAGCTACTGGTTTTCAAGAGTTCCAGATCACATGAAGAGCCTACACAAAGAGAATATGATGGCCTCTTCAGAAAGCTGTTGTTCAGGGGAGAAGAACCACCAATACCTTCCTTGAAGGAGAAGGAGCAAGATATTTATCCTACCTGCTTTTCCTATTTGAACATGGCTGATCTGAAATAATCAAAATTCACTAGATCAGAGTTTGCTTGTTGTGGCCTCTTGAGCAGTGGCTTTCCGTAAAATTATTCATTTTCCCACCCTATCAAGTCTTTTTCCAGAGCATTGTTTGTAACCAAACAGGTTAATGGTTCAGATGGCTTCTTAAAATAGGAAGCCAGTACTATCACTAAAGATTCCCCCTTGTCTAACAAAAAGTAAAAGTATCCAAAAGTGTATCATGGATGGTCCAAGTACTAACACTCCACAGCGATTAAAAGGGAAATGTTCTCCATCGATTAAAATGAGAGATTAAGTCTTTGCTGGAAAATGCCGAATGTTATTATTGTGGGTTTGAGCAAGCTAAAATTAAAGACAGGGTGCAATTGTTTATAGTTTTTGGCAGATCCAGTCTTGCAGTAACTTCATTCACCAAATGTTTAATGACAAAAGGCCCTACAAATTTCAGTCCTAGATGTTTATCACACTATGCTCTTAAAGAGGTACTATTCCAGTGTGACTCCTCTAGCAGCCTCCTGTTGCATGCTGGGATTGGCAGTTTTAAGGAGCTGAACTTCTCTGCCTGAGAATTCTAAATACCCCTCCTTAAAACTGCCAATCCCAGCATGCAACAGGAGGCAGCTAGAGGAGTCACACTGGAATAGTACCTCTTTAAGAGCTCGTCTGATAAACACCCTAGTTTCTGAAATGGTTGTAGACTTTGCAGAAACTTGGTCAATAGATATACTGACTGTCCCATTTTGAAGTTCCAAGTAAGACCCCACTTTTTATCAGCGTATTTCTTATATTTCTCTTTAGCTTCTTTTAAAGCCAATCCTATGGGGGGGACAAGTGTTTCAAATTTCATTACTCCATTCCATCAATGGAACAGGGTCAATCTGAATGAACTTGAGATTTAGCAATACTCTTAAATCCTCCCCATACATCACTTTAAATGTAGAGTGTTCTGTACTTTGATATGCTGAATTATTATAAGCCATTTCTGCAAAAGAGAGTAATTCTAACCAATTGTATTCATAGTCTTCTCAGTCCCTATCAGCTGCCAATGAAAAAAGCCTTTCAAAACTGAGAACTGAGTGCCCCAATATGAGATCACATTGTAGGATACTCTGTGTATCCCATGTGTTGAATGAATAGTTTAGCCAGTTGCCGTGCTATTGACAGTGATTAGCAGACTACAGATTTGGTTTGCTTAGAAAACATGTTTAACCACCCAAATGAAATATGTTCCTTTGCTGATAGGCAGATCTACAAAAAAATCATATTACTCTGAGCCTAGGGTACAAAGGGTTTAGATGGGGTGGGTAAGTGCTGCAGTAGTTCATGTGGCTTGCTTCCCAACTTTTTTGCCACGACACTCACTGGACAGTCCCATACGTAGGTTTCCACATCCCCTCAAAGATGTCCACCAGTACTGCCTTTGCAAACCAAATCTGTAGTCTGCTAATCAAAGTGCAAACCTTTAAAACGTCAAAATGTTCAACAGTTTCAATATCATGGAACAAATGTGGAATTTTACCTCTCACACTTTTGAATACATATATTTTCTCCCCTTTACAATACACCCCATTTCTAAGTTGTATCTCTTGTGAATGTTTTTTTGCCCATCCATCCTGTTTCTCCCCCTCCACAAGACTAGCATACAATGCTTCCTCTATAGTAACTGACATTTCCTTTTTCTCAACCTGTCCTCTAGTCATTACCACCAATCTCAGTGGAGTCAGAGTAAAGAGAGTGTTCACTATTTCCTGGTTTTGGCTCTCATGTTGGGGTAACCTAGACAATATCATAGAATCATAGAATCATAGAGTTGGAAGAGACCACTAGGGCCATCCAGTCCAACCCCCTTCCATGCAGGAAATCCAAATCAAAGCATCCCTGACAGATGGCCATCCAGCCTCTGTTTAAAGACCTCCAAGGAAGGAGACTCTATCACCCTCCGAGGGAGTGCATTCCATTGTCGAACAGCCCTTACTGTCAGGAAGTTCCTCCTAATGTTCAGGTGGAATCTCTTTTCCTGCAGCTTGCATCCATTGTTCCGGGTCCTGTTCTCTGGAGCAGCAGAAAACAAGCTTGCTCCCTCTTCAATATGACATCCCTTCAAATATTTAAACAGGGCGATCATATCACCTCTTAACCTTCTTTTCTCCAGGCTAAACATCCCCAGCTCCCTAAGTCGTTCCCCACAGGGCATGGTTTCCAGACCTTTCACCATTTTTGTCGCCCTCCTTTGGACACGCTCCAGTTTCTCAATGTCCTTTCTGAATTGTGGCGCCCAGAACTGGACACAATATTCTAGGTGGGGCCTGACCAGAGCAGAATACAGTGGCACTATTACTTCTCTTGATCTAGACACTATACTTCTGTTGATGCAGCCTAAAATAGCATTGGCCTTTTTAGCTGCCGCATCACACTGTTCACTCATGTTCAACTTGTGGTCTACTTGGACTCCTAGATCCCTTTCACACGTTGTTTCATTCAGCCAGGTGTCACCCATCTTATATCTGTGCATTTTATTTTTCCGCCCTAAGTGCAATACCTTACATTTCTCCGTGTTGAATTTCATTTTGTTAGCTTTGGCCCAGCTTTCTAGTCTATTCAGGTCATTTTGAATCTTGATCAGGGGTAGGCAACCTTTTTGAGCCGGGGGCCGGGTTGCTGTCCCTCAGATAACTGGGGGGCCGAAGCCAAAAAATAAATAATTAAATATTTTTTTAAAAAAAATTAAATATATAATAAACCAGGACAAATGTAGGACATTTTCAAATGGAAGACACTTTTTTAAAAAAAATGGAGGATATGTGAAAAAAATTGCTGATTTTTTAAAAAATGTTAATATAAATGCATGTTTCTGAGGCTTCTATAGACAATTGCCCCCCAAAGGCCCCAGCGGCAATCGGTGGCAGGACCAGGCCGGGGGCCGGTCCCAAGGCCTTGCCGGGCCGCATCCGGCCCACGGGCCGCAGGTTGCCTACCCCTGATCTTGATCCTGTCCTCTGGGGTATTAGCTATTCCCCCTAATTTGGTATCATCTGCAAATTTGATAAGTATGCTTCCAATTCTGTCATCCAGGTCATTGATAAAGATGTTGAATAGCACTGGGCCCAGTCAACAGATTTCTTTTTTTCCTCAAGTAAATATTTTATTGTAGAACTGAATTTGTAAAAGAACTCTGCCTATCTGATTTGTTCAGGAGTTATCCCTACAAGACAACTTGCAAATTTTTATAATCTGTCCACAACTCAAAAGAGCAGCTTACTCCTTCCAACATATGTCTCCACATCTCGAGAGATTTTCAAACAGCAAAAGCTTCTTTCCCCCAAACTACCCTATGTACTTCTGCCCCAATAAACTTTTTTTATAAGCACAAGATCTCAACTAACTCAGTTTGTCTTTTTGGAGCAATGTCCTGCCCCACACCATGCCACTGGCATCCAATTGCACTACAAATCACTGAGTAGAATCAGGGTTTTCAAAATAGATTCAAAACTAAAACATTTTTTTAAAATATGCTTGAATGTCTACCGACTGGTTTAAGTTTTGTGTTGGGTTTTTATTTTCTGTCAGTTTTGTTTATCCCCCTTTCTTTTTAGTTTTCAGCAGATCAGTCAGAGGCAGCACCACCTGGACAAACTCTGGAATGAATTGCCTGTAAAAGTTGGTAAATTTCTTGGGGGTTTCTTTCCCAATCTAAAACAGCCACTATATTTTCTGAGTCTATTTCAGTGCCGTTAGTGGAGTATCCAACACCCCAAATAATTTAGCCTTTGCTTGTGGAATTCACATATAAGCAATTTCACAAAAAGTTGGCTGTCTAGCAAATTTTTAAAGTACTTTCCTTACTAATGAGACATGTGAGTCCAACTCTTGAGGATATATCAACATATCATCCAAATAAACCAGTAGTCCCTTATACAAAAATTCATGAAGAACCTCATCTATCTTTGCTAACACTTATTGTTTAGTTCTGAAAATCTGTCAAAACCAGAAGTGAACCAGCTTCAGAAATCCAGGCTTCATTAGTTAAAACTCAGTAAACCTTTATTCAGTAACTACAGGTCCATACCAGAGATGTTCATTGTCAGAACTAAACAGCAAACCTTAGCAATCCCTAATTAGCCCTGGTGGCGCAGTGGGTAGATGCCTGTACTGCAGCCATTCACTCGAAACCACAAGGTTGCGAGTTCAAGACCAGCAAAAGGGCCCAAGCTCAACTCAGGCTTGCATCCTTCCGAGGTCGCTAAAATGAGTACCCAGACTGTTGGGGGCAAATTAGCTTACTTGCTAATTAGCTTACTTGCTGTTCACCGCTATGATCTTTGGAATAGCGGTATATAAATAAAACAAATTATTATTATTATTATTATTATTATTATTATTATTAAACTACTCATAATATAAAAATATTAGCAGACTCACCATTCATTAAATGCCAAGGTGAAACAACTTGGATTTCCTTCATTCCCCAGACTTCCCCCTCCATGTTCTTTCATGTTGCTTCCCAGCCAAATGACCTTGGGTTCTACTTATCATACAAGCTATATGATAATAATTTCCTTACCATAATTGCTTCACTGCATAACCCATCTCAGCATTTCCATCTGTCCCCATCCTTTTTACAACAGATAAGATGCAAAACATTGCAGCCCCCCGATAACTACTTATGATGCAGTCCACATTCAAACAAAACAACAGTAGCATTATTATTCTCACAGGTCAGCTGTGAAGACTGGTGTATGTCTGCACATAGATGCGTTGGGAGAAGCACAATCTAGATGTTTTTTTGCAAATTATCAAATGGCTACTAACAACCATCTTGCATCTGCCCAGCTTTCAGGAATTACAGCAGTGACCAGTGCATGTATTTCAGTTGTCATGTTATTGACTGTTTTTGTCTTCTTAAACAGCCAACAGAAATTATCTTCACTGAAGTTGAAAACATACTACATAAATAATCTAGTTTGAGACCACTTTAACTGCCCTAGGGAATTCAGGGAATTGCAGTTTATTGTCGCACCAGAGATCTCTGACAGAGAAGGATAAAATGTCTCACAAAACAACAGTTCCCAGAATTCCCTAGCATTGACCCAGGGTAGTTGAAGTCATTTCAAATTGGATTATTTCTGCTGTGTATTTTGGACCTGAGATGTTGCCTCCAGACAGTCATATCTGGAACCTGTTTGTTGAACATTTGGAAGAAGAGTTGATTCATTCATCTTAGACAGTTCTTCAAGAGGAGTAGCTATTTGTACATTTGTGATTGCAAATGAAATTATACACATTCAGATGAAATAGGAAAGGCTAGCTGCATCTGAATTTTTGGAATTTGTCAAAGAAGTAGCCATGTTAGCAGTTTCAGTATAAATGGGGGGCAGGGATGGGAGAAGGAATCTATCAGTGCCTATAAGACTGATATTTTAGCATGAGTTTCATGGCTAGTGATCAGTCCTCCTCAAGGACAAAGTGATATTAAAGTCACAGGTTATTAAGTGTATTTATTCACTGGTGGGAGTGAGATAGTATAATAGGATCAAGAAAGATGCAAATAATGATCCTCACCCTAAAGGGTTGTGTGAGGTGATATAGGTCTTTAAAGTGCTCAGTCAGGAGTTTATCAGACGCGAGTTTTTGGTGATTTTCCCTGCCTATCGCGCAATGTTAGCGTCACCAACGTTGCGCAATAACGTGAAAGCGCGATGTTCTTCCAGACGCCATTCATTTCTATGGGAGCCCGTTGCACAACGCTCCCATAGTTTAAGCGTCATTCCTCCCCTTTTTGGGCATTGCAGGCAAAAGTGGAAGCCAGGCCATGGTCTCCCGTTATCTTGCGAAATGTGTTGCGAAATGGTTTGGTGTGGTAGGCAGCAGCGCAATGCAACACTAAAGTTACTGATTGCAAAGTTCCCATGATGCTGGGCTGCTTTTTTGACCCCATTCCCTTCCGGTGGCCTTCCTTTTCCAGGACAGCCCCCGGGGAGGGGAGGTGGCTCTGTCTTGCATGAACACCTAGAAGGCTTCCAATGTAAGGAACCCCCAGGGGTCATCCATTCCAGCCCCATTCCTCTTTCCAGCATGGACACCTAGGAGGCTGCCCCATTCCTTTGTCCTGCATGGACACCTAGGAAGCTGCAAATGAAAGGGGCCCCTAGGGGTCATCCATCCCAGCCCCATTCCTCTGTCCTGCATGCACACCCGGGGGGCTGCACATGCAAGGGGCCTCTAGGGGTCATCCATCCCAGCCCCATTCCTCTGTCCTGCATGGACACCTAGGAGGCTGTAAGTGACAGGGGCCCCTAGGGGTCTTCCATCCCAGCCCCATTCCTCTGTCCTGCATGGACACCTAGGAGGCTGCAAATGAAAGGGGACCTTAAGGGTCATCCATCCCTGCCCCATTCCTCTGTCCTGCATGGACACCTGGGGGGCTGCACATGCAAGGGGCCCCTAGGGGTCATCCATTGCAGCCCCATTCATCAGTCCTGCATGGACACCTAGGAGTCTGCAACGGAAAGGGTCCCCTAGGGGTCATCCATTCCAGCCCCATTCCTCTTTCCTGCAATGACACCTAGGAGGCTGCAAAGGAAAGAGGTCCCTAAGGGTCATCCATACCTGCCCCATTCCTCTGTCCTGCATGGACACCTAGGAGTCTGCAAAGGAAAGGGGCCCCTAGGGGTCATCCATTCCATTTTATTTAATAATAAAAATAATGAAAAAAATAAATAAAAATAAAGACAGGGGTGTATATATTTAATAATAAAAATAATGGGGGGAAATAACTGCATTTGCACTCCAAAAGCCACCCTGATTTGCCCTTTTGCCTTCTGTCACCTGTTGCATCCAGATTCCCCTTTTTCCTTCGGCTCTTTCCTTCTCCCCCTCCCCTCCGCTAAATAGGACCCTAGAGATGGGGGGGGGGAACCCCTCACTCCCCTGGAAGCACAAAGGTCAGGATGCCACCAAAGCCTCCAAAGGGCATGCACAAATATGTTGATGCGAAATGCGAAAAACAAAAGGCACTGGTGTAGTAGACAGTTCCTCTATGCATGGTTTCGCATCACGCAAATCGCAATTTTCACGCAATTGTAGCGCTAGCATAATGTTACGGGGGAATGACGGAAAAGCAAGCAATGTGGTAAGACATCGCGCGAAACAGTCATTTCGCAACGTTCTTTACACTTCCTTAGCACAATTGCAGGGTCCAAAACTTGAGTTTGATAAACTCCTTAGTGTTGCCATCATTGTAGCAATGATTGTTGTCACTTCCCTGGGTCTGTGTCAAAGCTCTGAATTTCAGAGTCCATAATCAGGGTAATATATGTAGTGTGCCATGAAACCATTATTTACATGCATATCTCCACTCAGCAATTGGAATCTAGGGATATAACTCAATTCTGCTCTTTCTGTTTCCAGGATTTCTTTTACATTTCTTTGTTTCAGAATTGCTACTTGTAAATCCTATATTATATATCCATAAAGGTTTAAATGTTCTGAAACTGGTTTTGGAGTATCGGCATTTCTAATGTCAGATCTCTTGCACAGAAGTAGTCTTGTTTGCCCAACGTAGAGTACAGTTGGAGTATATTACATTGGCATTCATTACAATTAAGGATATGCAAATAAATGTACCTCTCACATGGTGGATGATGATATTAGGCCCTAAAATGTTGCTACCAGAATAGATGTAAGCATCTGGATTTATGGCAGGACCTTGTCCTTGTATTACCACCTGTTATGTATCCTGTTGTAGGTGAATAATGGTTTAAGGTTAGGAGACTGTCTGTAGGCCAGTAAATTCCTGCCTTCTAGAGCCTATGAGTGGGCTGTATTATTCTCCAGAACTGATTGTAACTTCAAAGACATAGCCATGTTAGTATCGGAAATTAGTATGCAAAGGAAACTTGTAGCACCTTTGAGATTAACAAAGAAAGAAGCTGGTAGCATGAGCATGTTATTGAAACTTGTTGAAGATGTGTTTGAGTGGTCTCAGTAGTAGGTTGTTGCTAGGACAGGTCTTGCCTTGTTCATTTGGGGTTTTTTTTTAACCTTCTTAGGTGGATATTGTACTTTGAGAAATGACTACTGTAAATCGAAGAATTTTGAGTCTCTGTCTTGTGGGTTTGAGCATGTTTGATTGCATTAGAGAAGGTGGATGTAAATAATAGATTCTGTAGTGTGAAGACAAAAACAGATTCTGGGTGGAAGCTGCAGGCATGTAAATATAGTGATCAGTGGAGCTTCAATACAACAGTGTTTAAAAAACATGAAGATGTTTGCATACCCTGGTGCCATGCAGATGCCCATAGCCATGCCACTGACCTGAAGGCATTATTCCCAAAACTGAAGTAGTACAGAGTGGTAAAAGCTGGTGGCTACATGTGTTGTAGTCTTATTATATTATATTATTAAGGATACTGTCTTGAGCTTTTATTTTTATATCGCTTTTCCTCCAGATCAAAGCGGTGTACATACAATATGATAAAACTCTTTTACACATGTCAAATACAATATTAAAAACAGTTATAAAAACAATTGTAAACATTCAATTTTAAAAACAATACAACTAGGATAGTCGGGATATCAATTATGGGTAGTCGTCCAATCTGGTCGGGGAATACTTTCTTACAAAGGATCGGGAGGGTATGCTAACTGGAAGAGATGAGTTTTTAATGCCTTCTTGAAGGCTTCCAGTTTACAGCTGGATCGAATCTCCTCCGGGACTGCATTCCAGTGAGCCGGAGCCATCATTGTATAAGCTCTTTGGTGAGTCGTTACCAATCTCACCTTGAGGTGTTCAAGCAACAATTTCCCCGTTGTTCTGAGAGTGCGGGGCGGATTATGTAGGGAGAGGCGTTCCCTCAAGTAACTCGGGCCCAAGCCATATAGGGCTTTATAGGTAATAACCAACACTTTGTATTGGGCCCGGAAGCGAATTGGCAGCCAGTGAAGAGATTTTAATATGGGTGTTATATGGTCCACCCCTGGGATTCCAGAGACCAATCTGGCTGCAGCGTTTTGAACCAATTGAAGCTTCTGGACTTGGTACAAAGGTAGCCCCATGTGGAGCGCATTACAGAAATCCAAGTGAGAAGTTACCAGTGCGTGTACTATTGTTTCTAGGTCCTTTCGGTCCATACAGGGACGCAGTTAGCGTATCAGCCGAAGCTGGTACCAAGCACTCCTGGCCATCACATCTACTTGAGATGATAACTGTAAGGATGAATCCAGGAGTACTCCCAGACTGTGAACTTTGTCCTTTAGGGGAAGTGTAACCCCGTCCAGGACTGGAAGGCAAATTTCCCTGCCCGGGCTTGGGGTACCTATCACGAGTACCTCTGTTTTCTCTGGATTCAGCTTGAGTTTGTTTTTCCTCATCCAGCCCATTACTGACCCCAGACAGGCAACCAGAGGAGAGGTGCCATCTTTAGTCACTGTGTCAGCCAGAGAAATGGAGAGATAGATCTGGGTGTCATCAGCGTACTGATAACACCGTGCTCCATGGTTCCGGATGATCTCCCCCAGCGGCTTCATGTAAATGTTAAATAGCATGGGGGACAGAATGGCGCCCTGAGGGACGCCCGATGTAAGCTCTCTTTTACGAGAGCAGCTGTCCCCCAGCCTCACCATCTGGAACCTTCCTGAGAGGTAGGATCGGAACCACTGGAGCACAGTGCCCCCGATACCCAACTCTCCCAGGCATTCCAGAAGGATACCATGGTCGATGGTATCGAAGGCCGCTGAGATGTCCAAGAGCACCAACAAGGTCACACTTCCCCTGTCAATGCCCAGACGGAGATCATCGACTAAGGTGACCATGGCAGTCTCAACTCCGTGGCCTGCCCTGAAGCCAGTTTGAAATGGGTCCAGATAATCGGTTTTATCCAAGACTGCTTGGAGTTGAAAGGCGACTGCCCTCTTGATCACCTTGCCCAAGAATGGTAATAAGGAGACCGGTCTATAATTACACATTAACAGGGGATCAAGGGAGGGTTTCTTCAGAAGAGGTCTTACTATTGCCTGTTTTAAGGCCGATGGAATTATACCCTCCTGGAGAGATGCGTTTATTATAAGATGTAATGCAGTTTTTATGGCGTCTCCTCCCTGAACGGTCAACCAAGAAGGACAAGGGTCGAGAGGGCATGTCGTCCTTTTCACACAGCCAAGGAGTTTGTCCACGTCCTTGGTATTCACAAACTCAAAACGATCCAGAATAACCTTGTTTCCAGAGTCACTGGATGCCTCTGTTATAGGTTCTGTCAAAAAAAAAAACAACAGTGTCAAGATCAGCCCTTATCTGAGAGATTTTATCAGCAAAAAAGTCGTTGAAAGCGTCACAGCAGGCTCTCAATGGCTCTAATAAAGGGTTCAGGATGGCCGGGGGTTGGGTTAATTCCCTAACCACTCTGAACAGCTCTGCTGGACGAGACTCTGCTGGTGCAATCCGTGCAGCACAGAACGAGTTCCTAGCTGCATCGATTGCCACTCCGTAGGAGCATAACATGCTCTCATGGAGTGTCTTGTCAGATATGTTCTGATGTTTCCGCCAGTGGCGCTCTAGTCATTGCGCAGCCCGCTTCATCTGGTGAAGATCTTTAGTATACCAGGATCTTTTATTAGGAGCGGGCTGGTAAGGACGCTCGGGAGCGATACTGTCTATTGCCCCGGTGAGGTTCGTATTCCCATTGTCCACCAGGGTTTCGACAGTGTCGCCATCATTCCCAAACATAACACCCTCTAAGGCTTCTTGGAACCTTTGGGGTTCCATCAGCCTTTGAAGGCGGACCATTGTAATGGGTCCTCCAACCCCAAGGGGTTTTTGGATTGTGGCTTTCAGCCCTAGCTTGACCAAAGAATGGTCCGTCCATGACAAGGGGGAAATAGAATTTATTTCCACCCACGGATATTCTTGGTCCGTACTAAAGACTACATTGAGTGTATTACCAGCACAATGTGTTGGACCTGAGACCAATTGGGACAGGCCCATGGCTGTCATGGATTCCATGAACAACCGAGCCGCACCTGTTAGGTCTGATGAGCCAGCCTCAAAGGAGATATTGAGGTCCCCCAGGACTAGAAGTCTGGGGGACTCCAACACCAGCTCCAAGACCAGCTGTGTCAGCTTGGCCAGGGAGTCTGTTAGGTTACGGGGTGGACGGTAAACCAACAGAATCCCCAGACTGTCCTTGGCCTTCAGGGTCAGGTAAATACACTCATTATATCTCAGTTTTGGAACCAAGTTCTTGGTCAAGGTGATATGACTTTTATGGACCACGGCCACTCCTCCCTCTCGCCCACTTTCCCTAACCTGCTCCTTTAGCGCATACCCGGCTGGGAGAGCTTTGGCCTTGTAGTTTGTCCTTGTATAGCGATTCCACATCCATAGTAGCTAGGATGGTGTTCTCTGAGAGGTTGTAGATACGCTGTATTTTCAGTTGTATCTTTCATATAGCTTGGCATGTTGATGGCATATGGTCTGAAAACTGAATCCGTTTAGCCACATATCCCAACAGTAATGGTTTAATGCATTAGGCAATGGGACTTTGTGGACAGCCTCATTTGTGTATTTTTGGCAATAGATAGCAGGTGCCTGGTTGAGCCTCCTGAGATATGTCCATTCAAATGTGGTTCTGTATATCAGTGGAGCATTTTCTGAGTACAGTCGGCCCTCTGTATCCACTGATTTTTTATCCACGAGTTCAACCATCCACACCTTGAAAATACTCAAAAATAATGCAAAATCCAAAAGCAAACCTTGTTTTTGCCATTTTATACTGTATAAGCAACACCATTTCACTATGACATCTGCAGATTTTGGTATCCACGGGAAGTCCTGGGACTAAAACCCAGCAGATAACAAGGGCCCACTGTATTTTGTATAGCTCCTTATGATATTCATCAATGAGATCTTTTGAGAGGATTCTGTAAAATGTGGCATTGGACAGTTGTCTCTCAGCCTCCTGTATGTAGTCAGACTTGTTCATGGTTCCTGCTGCTTTTTTTCTGGGTTTTATTGGAGCAAAAGATCATTTTTGCAAGTGTTCTGATTTAGGGAACAGGTGAGGGTGTTTTCAGTGTGTATAGCAGGTGTGGTTACCCAAAGATTTCCCTGGCCCCCATGTCTGGTAGGATGGTGGAAAGATGGAAGGAAGGACTGGGAATATCAAGTACAAAGTTTTCCCAGGGAGGTGCTAGGATCTCCTTGATTCTTCCTTTGTTTGCTTTAAATCTGATGGACTCCACCACTGTATTGTGATACAGCAGCAAGGAAGCTCATTGAAAATCTCATTTATTCTTCCTCTTTAAAAAAAGAAACCTGTTGCACACCCCCACTATAGGAGTACCATGGCAAGGAAACCCATTTGAGCACGTGCCACTTGTACTATTATTACAGTGATATTTTTTTTAAATGCAGGAAATGCAGGAAGGAAAAGAGTGATGCCACCCTCCTGAAATAGCCAAATGAGCATGAAGGGCAAGGAAGCATGTACAGAAAGTAGTGGGCAGACATTCAAAATTGCCCCAGTGCAGGAAGGTTAAAGTAAGAACATGCACTATAATCATGGGATCAAAACTGAAGTGTGAAAGGAAGCATTGCAATCCTAGTAGCATAGCAATATTAAACCCACCCACCCCTTTAGTGTGAAAAAGTGTTAATGTGAAAGTTTAGTGTCAGTGTGAAAAAGCCCTTACACAGAGGCTGAGTTAGCAACTGGTGTTCTGTTGATTTCTTCTTAAAATTGACCAGTATTGAATTTCTCTCCACTTGATTTTTAATAAATAAATTGAATTGAATCTGGTGGTTATCAGTTTCTTTTGTGTAATGTGAGGGGCCATTCAGACTACCTTTTGTACCAAATTGTAACCTGGATTACAAGTCAGAAGTTCCCACTGGCACTGGTTTAAACACATCAGAATTAGGGTCTGATCCAGGGCAAATACTCCTTAGAGTGGTTTTTGCGAAAATGGATTATTTCCTGTGTCTTTTAGGAAAACCCATTTCTTCCCTGCTGCCGGGAAATGTGAACTTGGCCCTGGTCATGATCAGGTCAAGTTCAGCGGAGGGATTTAGGTCAGAGGGAGAGCAGAGGGCAGAATATGCCTCCCCTGTCGCAGGCAGCTTTCTCTCTCTCTCTCTCTCATTCTCTCTCTCTCTCTTTTTGTAATTTTATTTTTGACAGATTATGCGAATGCTTGTTCTACAGGTTGATACATACTGATAGAATGTGTATGTTTGTGCTACATTTCCCTTTCGTTTGCTTGCTGCCGGCATGGCAGGTCACTTTGCAAGTGGCATTTTTTTTAAAAAAAAAATTGTGTGTGTGACAAAATATGCGAATGCTTGTTTCCTTTTAAATTTGGCAAATTGATACAAAGTGTGAATGTTTTTGCTACACATGTATATGTGTATGTAAGGCATTCTAGGGTGGCAATTGGAAGGAAAGGAAAGAAAGAGGATGCAGAGATGGCATTCTGAGGTGAGGTATTATTATTATTATTACTATTATTGTGACAGATTATGCACATGCTTTGGGCTGGAAGGGAAGGGAAGAGGCTGGCATGGGGAGGAGGCAAGGGCTGTGGAGGTGGGCTGAAAGCAAAGGGAAGGGAAGAGGCTAGCATCTGGAGGGATGCAAGGGCTCTGGAGGTGGCATTGGACTGGAAGGGAAGGGAAGGGGTTCAAAGAGGAGGAAATGCTGGGCTGGAAGTGAAGGGGATGCTAGAGGCTGGCATTCAGAGGGAAGGCTGTGGAAACCCATGACTTTGGGGGAGTCACACTCTCTCAGCTTCAGGGGAAAGGCAATGGCAAATCTCCTAGATACCAATCTTGCCAAAAAACCCAGGATGGGGTCATTTTAGGGTTGCCATAATCTGTAATGACCCAAATACACACAACACACACACACTTGGAGGTTTTTTAATAAGTTGACAGAATATGCGCACACTGCCACCAGTTGTTTTTTTAAAGGAGGGGGGAAGCACCCATTCCGCTAGCCAAAGGTTGTAGGATATGTCACCTTTGACGAAAGCGGAAGTGAATTTGATTGACAACAAAGGAGGCTCCATTTTTAAGCGGTACTGCAAATGTGAACTTCAGAGGGGCAAATTGCATCGATCAAGGTAAAGGGTAGTGAGAACTTCTACCCAGGGAGATTCAGTATGGGGGCAACCGGATCTGCCCAGTTCTATCCAGAGCAATTGGGCTAGTGAGAATAGGGCCTGAGAGTTCATCCAAGTGTTAGAGTACTTAGCAGAGGCTGCCTCACCTGGCTTTTAAGATCTTTAAAGGAAGTTCTGGTAATGGGCTAGTCCCCTCTCTGCATTTCATAAAGATCCAGGGAATAATACTGAAAATGTGAATGGTGACAGTCTATCTGAGAAATATTGACAAAGAATATCTGGTAGCCTGTCCTACAGTTCACAGTGCCAGAAGTCTAGATGTACCAGTTTGTCAAAGAGAACAACTGTGAGAGTGAGAGAAGAATATAATTTACCAACCTATACAACACATCTTTTTATTTAGGCAACATGCCAAATTCTGAAATGTTTAGTTTACTTCCCTCACTACAGGTTTCACCTTGTTTAATAGCTTTGTGAAAACTTACTTCCCTTCAGCATTTCTACAGCGCAATCTTCTGTAAAAATGAACAATCTGTAAAGGAAGGTGTCAGACTTGCCTCCTTTATGCCTCAAGATATTGTGGATGATGCAAGGGCAAATCTTTAAATTGTGTTGTTGGGGAAAATAAGCATTTTTCAGGGGTGGCTGAAGTAGAATTAATCCTCCCTCTGTGTGAGGAACAATCTTGTGTATCATTCTAGAGTGTAAATGACTGATTCCATTGAAGTGAAGAAAAATACTCTCAGCTGTACAATGAAAACCATCACCTGTCTCTAAATTTGAGAAGCAGCCTCCTTGAATCAATTTTGCTACATCAGTTGCACCATTCCCTTTCAGAGCAAGGCAGCTTTTAACTTGCATTCTCCCATAGTGACATTTTCTCATAAAATGTTTCCCAACTTTTTAAGATCTATAATTTGTAAAATATAAATGTGCTTTGACTCCGTGGTAAAATATGTCTCTCACAGCAGTCTGCACATGGGTGACTGGCAACCTCCTGATTAACGGGTAAACAGGTTCCAGTGGGAAATGATATGAAGTGATGTTTAGATAACATGCAAATCCGGTCTGTTGTGTTCCATTTCCAGGTATAATTCAGACCACTGGTTGTGACCATTAAACCCCTTCATGGCTTCAGGAACCATCCTGTCTTCGCTTCATTATGCCCTTTCCTTGAAATTCTAGTTGGATGGTCTTCTTTCTATGCTCGTATCAAAGGAAAGTGCTGGATCGCAACTGAGAAGGGGGACTTGCTAAATGATGGCCCCCCTATTTATGAAATGCTTTTATCAGGGAAGTTCAATCATATCTCCTTTGTCATCTTTTTCACACAAGGCGAAAGCTTCATTTCCACAAATTTTCTAAGTACATTTAAAGCTGAGCAAATGGAGTTTTATACTTTCTCCTGCTATTTACAAATTTAGTCAGTTAAAAGCCTGTTAATATTTATTGTATTTATTTACATTTCCATCTTGCCTTTCTATGAAAAATACCACTCAGGCCAGCTAACATAATTAAAAACAATTTCTTAAAAATTATATTTTATGTAAGCTATGCTGTTTGCAAGACAGCATGAAAACCTATTAAGCTTGAAACCTGTAATTTGTGTGATTTGAAATGGCTCACACACCCACGTGAGCCAGCACCTGATGCTTTACTCTTCAAATCATGTATAAACATCATGTACACACATCAACAATTTATTGTGTGAAAATTTCCAGTAAAGTGAGGAATCAGTTTGACTGAGAAAGTGTGGTGGAGTTTAAATTTGTAGCAGGAGAGCCACTCCTGCCAAAACCCACTTGGAAGGCTTCTCTTTAGTCTTCAGATTAAAGGTCCAAACGTAGGTTGGTCCTCGTTGGCGGGTTTTGTATACAGGACATGGGTACACATTGCGAGTATCTTGTTTGTCAACTGGAATGGCTTTGATGAAAATAACAGGCATTGGAGGAGTCAGGTCCTTCAGTCGGGCTTCAGCAATTAACCCTGTCTGTGAAGAGAGTAGCCAAATAAAACAAGCAAAATGTGAGTTTTTGCCAACTTTGCCTTTCTTGTGTCCTTACTTCTATGCCTACATTTCTTGACCTCTAGCCCTTTTCAGAATCTAGTATATACTGTTCAGAGAAGGAAACAGATGCCACTCTCATTTTCATTGAATTTCTCAGAATCTCCCGCCCTTCATTTCCTAAAATAAAATTCTGTATTGGGTTGCAACTTTTTCTCCTTCCTGTACAGAAAATCATGTGCATTTTCACCCATGCATTTTCAAGGCACTTTTATTTTATTTTACTTTAGGCAGCCCTGGTGGCATAGTGGTTAAATGCTGGTACTGCAGCCACAAGGTTGCGAGTTTGATCCAGGGGCTCCAAAGTTGACTCAGCCTGCTATCCTTTTGTAGTTCAGTAAAATGAGTACCTAGCTTATTGGGATCAATTAGCTTACAGATTGTACATTACTTAGAGATTGCTGAGTTCACTGATAAGCGGTATAGAAGTGTACAGTCGGCCCTTCTTATACACGGATTTTTTATACACGGATTCAAGCATACATGGTTTGAAAATGTTCAAAAAAGGTATAAATTTCAAATATCAAACCTTGATTTTCCATTTTTTATTTTTGCTATGCCATTAAATTTAATGGGACTTGAGCATACACGGATTTTGTTATACACGGGGGATCTTGGAACCATACCCCAGCATATAACAAGGGTCCACTGTACATGCTATTGCGATTGTTATAATGATTGCATTTCATATGTATTTTCCCCATCAATTAAAATGTGCGTGTAAAAAAATTCCCAATGTGCACCATCTTTCTTTGTGTCCGTTTTTCAAATGCACTTTTGTATTTTTGGTGTACTGTGAACTTTCTGCAACATGGCAATTAAGACTGCAAGTGAAATACTTGTTTAAAAAATTAGAGCCTAAGTATACAAGGGACTTAACATAGACCAGGACCTCCAGCTCTGTCTGGTTCTCCTTTAAAGGACTGAGATGAGCAGAAAAGACTGTAGGAATCCTCTTACAGATCTCCAGTTTGAATGACACTTTCCATGTGGCCATTGCCTGGATCTGTTTCATGCTGCTTGTGCCTGGGGGACTACAAACCCCCAGTAGCGGCCATGTTTTTATACCACTTTAATGCCTGTGGCAAGTGAGGTTTGCTTCTATGTGCCAGGCCCAGGGAGTGGGGGGAAGAAGCAGGGAGGTCTGTAAGTCTATTTTCTGGAGCTGAACTGCCCTGTCTCCCCCACCTTCAACCCCTGCCTGATCAGTTCAGAGGAAATGGCTATTGGTTAGATACCAGAGGAAGCTGGGTAAGAGCTGGGGGTCCTGGATGCTTGTTGTGCACAGTGCTGCTGTGGAGGAATCTGCTTTTGGTAGTCTCTAATGGAAGGAGGCCGATGTTCCCTATGTTGGAAGTGAAGAGGCATCAATGCTTGTTTCTTTAGTAAATAAAGGTAGAGAAAGAACTTTTGTTTTGTCTCTATGCTCCTAGATATATGTAATTCAAGCCTTTTTTGTTTCCTGCCTACAAAACCCACTTCCTCCTTCCCTTTTATCTGCCAAAAGTTAGAGTTAAGTGTTTTACAACCCTTTGTCTAAAAAGGAGATATCCATGAGGCTTCTTAGGATGGTCCATACAACTATACACATACATAAGTCAGCATTACTGAAGAATAGGTAACTTTCTTTTGACAATCAAGGGCCCGTCACAAACGGGCATAAAGTACGCGCTCTTCGTGTACTAGGGTTAGGAAGGGGCATCACTTCTTGACGCCCCTAACCCTAATATGCACGGAGCATGTACAAAATGGCGGCGCCATGACTACGTCACAACCGCGCTGCCTCCAAACAGGGCAGTGCGGAAGTGACGTCCTCGCACCACACGAGGGCGCCTGGGGTGCACTTTTGGCAGCCCCGGAAGGAGTTCTGTTTTGGAGCTCCTTCCACGACTTGCGTCGCGGATGCAGCTTCTACACAGCTGCGCCAGCGACATAAATGAGAAAGGGGCCAAGTAGCCCCTTTCTCCGTGTCCCCACTGCCGTCGGATGTCCTTGGGGCATGAAGCCCCAAGGACATCCTTTTCCAGGCCGCGGGGAAGCGGCCTTTTGCCACTTCCCCACGGCCCGGAAAGCGGCAGATCAGGGCCTCAGAGGCTGCCGCTCTGACAGCTGAGGCCCTGATCCGGTGGGGAAAGGGCCAGTTACAGGCTGCCCCAAACGGGCGGTCTGTAATGCGCCTACCTCTCTATCTTGAATGGATTTCTTGCAATAACGAACTTTGTTTTTTAACCTTCCTAGAGCATCCTGCATATTTCTATCCTGTTTTGAACCAAAAGCTCATTTTGCACTAGGGCATGCTGCACTCTGCTTAAATACTAATAATTTCCTATACCCTGTGAATGCCACATTGATTTCACATGTGTCTGGGTGGGTGGGGCAGATTTGCAGGCAATATAAGACAGGCCACTCCTGATGTGTTCCCTTACAGCTTTGGCAGTGCGTCCCATCCTGCCACCCTTAGTTCATGGAGAGCATTGCTGGTCACTACAGGGCCAGGTAGGCATTTCCCCCCTCTTTGCCAAGGGATTTCCCTCCCTTTTTTGCCTCCCCCAAACTGTATCTAGGGAACTTGAGACAATTAGCTAAAGATTACAGCAATTAATAGGCTTCCTCCAGGAAGGTAGCAGAGGTGAGTGGACATACACCTTGGCACCCCCTTTAGTGTAGGTGTACATCTTGGCACCCCCTTTAGTGTAGAGTAAAGCTTCAGAACCATCTCATTAGGGTTCTATGGTCTGGAGATGGACAAAAAATCTGCTCTTGAGATTAACCTGAGGTTTTCCTCCTGCTTGTAAAGGCATAAAGCTTTGGTAGGAGTGCCTGGAGGATGATCTGAGGGGCAACGCAACCAAATGGAGTCAGGTGGTTCACCCACAGAAGGCTGGGGAATTAGTCAAGGGATAACACCTGGCCTCGGCTGAGTCCATATCAGAGTCCTCCCTCTCTTAATGTCTTCCAGGATTATAAATCTTATTAACTAGGTCAATGAAGTGGCCCTTGTTTAACCCAACTTCTTGTGCCTGGTCTCATTATTCCATGGTAGATCCTCAATAGCTTCCTTCCTAGCCTGGTGGGAGAAGGCCTGAAAGCTGAGTTCACTGGCAGCCTCTATGCTCCACTTGGTCTTCTTGCATGACCTGAAGAAGACCATCTGTGACAATGAGAAGGAGCAAGGGAGGGATGTGTTAGCTTTAACACTGTCCCATCTGAACATGCAGCTACTCTCTTGTACAGAAGGATGGGGATCTGAAAAAGACAGGATTGCTTCATTTCCACCTTCTATCTCCCAGTGGGCAATATGCCCTACATTTTGGTCTAAATGGAGCCCTGGTGGCGCAGTGGTTAAATGCCTGTACTGCAGCCATTCACTCAAAACCACAAGGTTGCAAGTTCAAGACCAGCAAAAGGGCCCAAGCTCGACTCAGGCTTGCATCCTTCCGAGGTCGCTAAAATGAGTACCCAGACTGTTGGGGGCAAATTAGTTTACTTGCTAATTAGCTTACTTGCTGTTCACCACTATGATCTTTGGAATAGCGGTATATAAATAAAATAAATTATTATTATTATTATTATTATTATTATTATTAAATTTTGTCCTACATTTTGTCCTGGTTTATAGTAGAGAATTATGGCAACCCTAATTATGGAACCCAACTCTTGTTATAAACCCTGTGAGGTTGGCTAGGACACACTGGGAGAAGGGAGTGGAGAGGAGAAAAACAACAGGAAAATAAAAAAGTAAATTTTGGAATCCCTGGCTCCAAAGATGAGTCGGCTCTGAAGGAGTCCTTCTGAAACTCCACTACCTAGCTGCCTATGAGGTCAGGCCTGGCAAGATGGAAATCCATACCAAAAAAGAATCCTTTGTCCATTTGTCTTTGCCTCCTAGCTGATGTGTGGGGATAGCTTATAACACCCCGTACCTTAAGAGAACAAGTGGAAAAATTGTATGTCAAGAATGCGAAATCTTTGGCTCTGTAGATATTTTGGCCAACTGTGCAGCACAGCCAATGGCTTACTTTTGGCCAACGCATTTCCTCCGAGCCACAACCAAAGGTAAGGTAGAGTGGGAGTTTTAGGCCAAAGGTTCTCAATGCCTCTGCCATACAGGGCTTATGTTACACTTTACTAATTGGACCTTACATCTTTACATTTGTACTGCACAGCATAGCTTAGAAATATTTGTTGCTGTTGTTGTTTTGCCCTATAACTCTCATAATTCCAGCTCTGGCCATTCTGGCTGGAGAATTCTGGAAATTGTAGTCCACAGAAGTAACTTCTAACAGCTCTACTGATTAGAACTGTGTATCAATCAAAAATTTCTGTTCAGATGATTTAGAGGAAAACAATTTGTATTCTACTATGTACATGCAACAGTAAACAATCTTGATCCTTTTACACCACCAACAATATATACACTGTTACATTAAGGTAATCCTGATAATAGATAGCGCCTGTTCAGTTTAAGATTGCCAAAGCAGCAAGTAAACAATAAATATTCTCCACAACAACATCTCTTCTGTTAGTTGGCAGTGCAACGTATTTCAACTTTTGAGCTGCCACCTTGCTGTTTGAGAGAAACAGAGGAAATCAATTCCCCACAAAATACTTCCTGCTATTTTTAGGTTTTCTATCTCTCTCATATCATTCCATGGCATTAGTTCATGTTTTATTTTCATGTTTATCTCCTTGTTGGTCAAAGAACCCTTTAACTTGGAAACAACCATTTTTGGTTGCTTGGAAATACCATTTGGTGTACAGGTGTGTGTTCAGGGGAGGCTGTATGTCTACAGCATGCACATCCTCTGTGCTCATTAGCACCAAAGTATTTCGTGGGCACAGCACTATTGACTTTAAACATATTCATCCTGGTTTTTCAGCATAATTTCCAAGGAAAGGAAAGCTATCAAAGGTTTTACACTGTCAGTTAGAACATACAAAAAACAAACGCTGGATATTATAACAATGCAAAGCTATTAAATAGCAAAGAAATTAAAACAATGAAACTATGGTAGGGCAGGAATAAAATGCATCGTAGGGTACATCTACACTGGAGAAATAATGCAGTTTAACACCTCTTTAACTGCCATGGCTCTATCCTACAGAAACCTGAGATTTGTAGTTTTGTGTCTACCACTTTTTGGCAGAGAAGGCTAAATACCTTATAAAACTACAAATCCCAGGATTCCATAGGATGGAGCTACAGCACTTAAAGTTGTGTTACACTATTATTTCTACAATACAGTATTAGAAATAATATTGTGGTTGTATTTCCTTAAAGAGCATAGTGTAAGGACAGTCTTAATTCTTCCCCATTTGTCTTCACCACCACTGTAAAACAGGCACTGTCAAAAGGGTGGGGAGTGAGCATTGTAGGGCTGCTTTATACATTACACAGTAGCAAACATGTGTTGCTATTGAACATACACTTAGTGGCAGTGAGCCATGCAAATCCCAGCTCAGTGTGCCTGGCTCAACTTTCTACAACTCTGTGCCCTGAAGGATGGCATGGACTACAATTCCCGCTTCTAGCCAGCAGGACTAATAGCCAAGGATCATAGGAGTTTCAGTCAAAGCACCTGCAGGGCATATAGACTGGCTTTTCCACTGCAAATGCATTGGAAAACCTGTGTTTGTTGTGCAGCATTTTGTACGTATGTGCCAAAAACAAAGCAAGTGAGGGTGGGATTTTAGCAAGGCAGGATGGTGCTGTATGGCACATAGATGATGGCAGAGGTTACTGACAACACTTTACCTTCAAGAGCATTTTCATTTCTGCCTTTGGCATAAATAAAAGTGGAGTCATTCTTTGGAAATATTTCCCATTCCCATTGTAATACCACTGCCACAATCCTTGGTATTGATTTTGCCAAAACCACTTGACTTGCCTCAGTGAAAGGCAAAGGAACAGGAGAGAAGAAGCTCAGACAAAACTGTCAACAGCACTGAATTTCGCTCAGTTTCAGCCATTCTCTTCAGAGCAGAAACATCCAGTCTTTGCAAGAATGAGGAGCCAGGTTCCCTATACACATAGTTCATCTACCTTTAATGTAATTTATGCTAGCAGAGAATTTAGGCCAATTCTGATGATTGGAAGATCAGATGCTTGGCAGTTCAAGACCCAAGTGCTGCATAATGGGGTAAGCTCCTGTCACTAGTCCCAGTTTCTGCCAATCTAGCAGTTCGAAAGCATGCAAATGCAAGTAGATAGACAGGTACTACTTCTCGGTGGGAAGGTAACAGCATTCGTTGGAGTCATGCTGGCCATATGACCACCAGAGCAGTTCTCAGACAACGCTGGCTCTTCAGCTTAGAAATGAAGATGAGCACTGCCCCCTACAGTCATGTTATAACTAGACATTCATGTCAAGGGACTACCTTTACCTTTAAACCCTGTTAAGTATTCTTTTGTTAAGCAGAAGGCTGTTAAAGATTCTATCATAACTTTAAGCCAACCACATAATAATATGAATACATCTATAAAATACAGAATACTCCCTTGCATGTAGAACAGGTACAGAAAAGCTGTCTTCGGTTGCAGCTGTCACCTTAAAGTGCAGTTTCTTTTCTACAGTGGAATAGCTCTTCACAGTGATTATCATGGACTAAGGGCTCATGTACTTACTAAAGGATTAATTTCTAGTAGATATGCAGTCCAGAAAGACTGGAAGCAGATAGGTGAGTTAATAATTCTTTACACTGTCACCTGCTTTTGTCCCTGCAAGAATACCTATGTAGCTAACAGAGCTATCAAGCACACAATCAACGGTGTCCATTTCAATACAGGTATGTCTTTGTTCCTCACTCACTATTGTTTAAAAATGCTTATGCAGAGGTGATATCATTATTATTGCTTAGTGTTCTAATAGAGAATGCCTTCGAAAATAGCTACTGAGGTAATTGTTTAAAAGGCTGTTTTATCTCCCATGGCATGGTGCCACAATTGCATGGCTGATGATGTCTCCAGTTTGAGAGGGGGGCAGTAGGCGGTAGATACAAATACGTGATTTCTGATTTTCTGAGTGGCCTTATTAGATTTTATTAGAAATTCTTATTATTGAGCTCAACCATAGTAGCGTCTGTATTGATGCAATCTGCATTTTGAATTCTTGTTGGCATCCCCCAGCCTCTGAGAAAGGCTGGATAAGCAAGTGACCTATCACAGCTGTTAACTGTTGTCAAGTCAGCCTTGACCTGAAGACTCTAGGGATGAGAAACCTCTGAGACACACTTTTATCAACAGCCCTATTAATTTCTTGCAGACTCGGGACTGTGGCTCCCTTGACTGAGTCTATCCACATGTAATGCAGTCTTAGTTTTTTCCTACTGTCTTCCACTCTACCAAGCATTGCGTTCTTTTCTAACACATCATGTTCCATCTTGATGTGTCCAAAGTATGATAACCTCAGCCTGGTCATCTTGACTTCTAGTGAGAATTCAAGCTTAATTTATTCTTAGGCTCACTTATTTGTCTTTTTGGCAGCCCATGGTATCCATAGAAACTTTTTGTATAGTCTGTATTTCACTGATTTGTGCTGTCCTTTGCCATAACTGAAGAAAAAATTAGGAAGTCCCTGCATTCCTGTTTTAGGGAGATGTGGGGATATGACATTTGTAGGGAGATGACATCCATTCCAAAGTATTCCTAAATAACTCCCAGCATTGTCAAGGGCTTTTCATTCCCACTTCCCATGTCAGTTTAAATTGACCCAATACTTCCTGAAATGAAATATACTTCCCCGTGACTGTCTGCTTTTTGTTATACTAGAACTAGAAAAGATGGTTGCCACCAAGAAACACAGTGAATTCAGTTTCCAATATCCAGATTCAACAGAGATCAAGTGAGGTAAAGAGGAATGCTAGCAATAATAGAAAATGATCCTAATGCTTAGCTAGTATAATATTACTAAAGCATTTTAACACTTTGGCTATAAACCCTAAATAATAATTAAAAAGGGCTCGGTGGAAATTGGTGAAAGTTGGTTTCTGAATTATTGCCCAAGTCTAGATGTGACATGTGTTCAGTAGGAGAAGAATACAACAGAGGAAGGAGGGTAGGGAACCTGAGCAATTTCAAGAAACCCACTGGACACTCTAATTTGTTGTTATTTGCCATCAAGTTGACTGACTTCAGTTTATGGCAATCCTATCAATGAGAAACCTCCAAGATCCCAGCTTATCAACTGCCCTGCTCAGAGTTTGGCTTTGGCTTCCTTTTTAGCCTATAGTCCAGTCTCCTTTTTTTCCTTGTGCCTACCACTTTACCAAGCACTATCTTCTTTATGTCCCATAAAGAAGAAAGTGTATTTTGACAAGATGCACAACTAAGTGGAGGAACAAGAAGAGATAAAATGAAATGAGGACAATTGCAATGTGCTCACTCCCCTGGGATCCAAAAGTGGGGCAGATGCAAGAAGCTTGTGAGAGTGACCCAGGGACAGTCAAAAAGAGTTAGCACAAAGTTCCTAGCAGTAATCTTTAGGTCCAAGGTTTTGCTATTATTAAAGTTAACAAGAAGGCAATAGTGAGAAATATTTGGCGTTCCCCTCTGAAATATTATCTAAATGAAAAGATCTTGTGTGTGCTGGAGCTCTTTTATAAGTAGGCCATGAACCTTGGAAGGTCCAGGCTCCTCCTCACCTCCTTGTGATGTAGCCAGCCCACCCTCATGTTGAAAACAGTTCAAAGAAAATACAGTACTTTTACGCCACAAGTGGACATTGAGTAAAGTGGAAAATTATGTACCTGCGGGGAAGCAACTTCTGGAAACAGCTAAACTGAGGCTGCCTCAATAAAGATGTCCCTGGATGTATCCCTGTGGGTGAAATATGCCTCTAATAAGCAAAGTTGCTTGAAGGGGCTATCCTAAAGAAACAGATTTTTTGCCACTCTGTTGAGCCCCAGGCTATGGTTCTCCACTTTCTTTCTGGGTGCCTCCTTTCCACAACAACAAAGATTCCTGCCCTACCTGGAGGAAATAAGAACCATGTTCAGCACCAAGCAACCTAGGCTGATGCTCAGCTTTTTCAACCTAGACTGGTGCCCCTTGAAAACTCATCAGTTATACCTCTGCTCACCCCACCACCTCTACCTTCAGCCCTTGCTCATTCTCTGCTGGGCCTCATGCAAGGTCAGTAAACTTCTCAGCAAGAAGGCTCTGACCTTTGGTGCTCTTAAACAGCACTGGGGAGAGCTAGGAATAAAAGAAAGCCATTGATTTATAAACATCGGTTATGGGAAAGGAGCCAGTAAGCCTTTTAGCTTCAAGGCTCACAGCACCAGCTGCTCCTTTTGGCAAGGTCTCTAAAAGCAAGAGTTATGTGCTTTCTCTGGCAAAAAAAAAAAAAAAAAGCAGGGGTCCCAATTCTGTAGCAGACGAAGACGGAAGCCACGTATGACAAAAATACAAATTTCTAACATCAGAAATATTGTGTAAATTAAGCTCACTGATTGTTTCGCCCTAAAACCAAATTTTCAAAGAATTTGGAATGTGCTGGTCAGGATTCGGTAAGCATGGAGATGATAGAGGAAAAAGGAAAAGAGTAGTGAGAATGTATTAATTAGATATTAACCAAACTATTCTTTAAAAATTAAAAAAATACTCATTGGTGTCTTAGAACACATCCACCTATCAGTGTGCTTTTGGTGGTTCCTCTGAATCAAATCTATTTTTCATCAAGTTCCATGACATTAGAAAAAGCATGCAAGGGGCTCCAAGAGACTGAATTAAGTCCTAAGATTATGGGGAACTCTATAGCCCCTGACACTGCATAGGAAAGATCCCACACTTGCACTTTGACTATCTTTCTCAGTAAAGGTTGGAGAAGCCCCTTCTGACCTGACTGAGCTCAAGTTAGTAAGGTAAGCCCTCTCTCAGCCCCAAGTGACTATTTCTGCCTAAAATCACTTGGATTGCTCAATTCCTTTGCTCATGTGGTTTAGGATTTCCCCTGAACTGTAACCTTTAGGATAGATTAGGATCTGTACAATTCCCTGGGCTCTTAAAACCAGTGATTTCTTTTTCAAAATGTTGTTTGTTTTGCAAGCAGTTAGTAGTGTACAGTTAAGGATGTATACGAAATGCAGGAGAACACTTTAAAGGTTCATGCAATTTCCTTAGATATTTGATATTTGCACATTACATAATTTTACGGACTTGTATATTTCAACACTGAATAAGCAAATTTCAACATGGAAACTCATAAAGGTTCAGTTCAGCTTCAGTATAAAGATAACAAGACAAAGTAGTTAGCAACTTACTGATGCCCATTTTCCCTCCCTTCACCTTCAGCCACTGGGAATATTAATAAGCTCCTACTTGTTATTTAAGATTCACTAGAAACTTCCAACTGTTTATTTTTAAATGAAAGCATTTACTCTCAAAGTACTGAATATCATGACAAGACATAGAAGTTTATCATACAGAAGTTTCTGCAGCTTTTTGCAACTTAGTTCCAGGGTGACTGTGGGTCCAACGATGCGAATTCACATGATAACGTGATGTGTTATCACACGCAATTCATTTATATGGGGGCTCCTTCCGTGGCGCTTCTGCAGTGAATCCAAAGTGACTCCTTATTTTGATGAATTGGGGGGAAAAGTGAATTCATAGAATTCGCTTTCAAGCTCACTTCAATTTCACTCTGAATTGGTCTGGTGTGGAATGCAACATTGCTTCTGCTGTGGTACACCACCGCAAACCCCCCCGGGTTGCAAATTTCCCAAGATGCGGCACTGCAATTTTCCCTGATTTCCTTTCGGTGGTCCTTTCACTTTCAGGGCAACTTATTTTTTGGGAATATATATATGTGTGTATGTGTGTGAATGTGAATATACAGATATGTATGTCTGTCTATCTATCTATCTATCTATCTATCTATCTATGTGTTGAAATTGCTGAAATGGAAGGGAAAATAAAAAGGGGGGATGAAGAAGACACATAAATATTCACGAGGCAAATGTTGACGCAATCACGCAATTACGCAAAACAGGGAACAAGAACTTGTGCCCCAGAAATGTACAAGGTCACGATGCGTTCAGACCCCCACTGAGCATGGGCAAGGGTGCCAATTCGAATTGTTGAATCCCACCAGTGTGGTAATACAATTTGCACTCACTCCGCTTTGGTTGAATCCGCATCATGTGACTTGCCTTGGATTCGATTCCCCTTGATTCGGAAGGGCAATGGAAGGGCAACCAGGTGTGATAAAACATTCACGTTATAATGTGAATTCACATATCTGAACCAGGAGTCACCCCGGATCTGAGCTGCAAAAACCTCCATGTGATAAACACCATACATTCTATACTTTCTGAGCAACTCTGATGCTACTCTCAGCTCAGCCCTGGCTTTGAAAGACCATCTTGATACTTGAAGAGGTGAGGTTTCATTTGCCACAGGACAGTGACAAATCAGAGCCATTTAGTCACTGCTATCATGACCACATGGCCATGCAAGACATCCAGTATATTCTGTAATTACAATTTATCATATCCATGTAGGTATAAATAAAGGTTAATAATAATAATAATAATAATAATAATAAGAGAAAGCAAAAAGTTTTATCTGAAATTTCTAACAAGGAGTGCTCATAGTAACAGTAATTGGCTGATTCTCTTCTTAAGGCAATTTCCCACCTAACAAATCCAAATAAATTGAATAAGTAAATAAATAAATTAGGAATAGGATAAACAATGGATTTCTAACTTTATTTTCTACCTGTATGTCCCAGCGTGCTCCTTCCATGAACAAGCCATGGACACATGCACCTTCCCGTGGTGGGCTGGTGAAATCCTCACGGCTCCTCTTGGTCACATCACACTGTAGCGTCATTTTGTCCAGGGGCCACTCATTTTTTCGGGCGGTAGACTGCATTATAGCTGTCAAGAAAGACTGGGGGTTGAAGAATCCTGCCAACCACACTATAGATGGTAGCAAGAAGTCTCCAGTCCATGTCTCAAGCTCCTTAATGCGACTGAGAAGATCTGCAAACCAGCTACCCAAACCAGCCATGGAAGGATAAGCCCTCCTGGTCCATGACTCAGGCACTGCATCTAAGAAAATGGCATTCTGTAAGGTCTCCATTTCACTGGTCATGGTTAATTCACCCTAGAAGAGGTGTAAGAGAAAACAGCATGAAACGAAAAGCACTCACCTGACTTAAAATGCAGCAAATACTGAATGTGGAAGCTCTTGATGCATTGTTTTAGCAGGATTTTCTGTGCATCAAGAGCTTCCACATTCAAGCTTACAGAAAACAGTGGAGTTTGAGTAAGCAGCACATTTTCAGAAAGAGTATCTATTTCTACATTTATGTTATTCAAAACATTTTACGTAACTCCATCCATGGTTCCTAAGATAAAAGACAAGGAAACTATCAGAAAGGAGGTTGCAGAGGGAGCAAAAACCTGAGTAAATGGGCCCCATGGCTGGTGGTGAAAAGCTAGGAAAAAGTCCTAGGACATAGGGAACTAAAGCTAGTTCCTGTTTTTCAGGCCACTGCCTGCATATAGTGACATTTATCTCCCCAGCCTGCTGATTTGTGCTTGGAAATGGGGCAAAGGAGGGCACTATAGAAATTTCACATTGCTCAGGGCAGGATGTATGCTACAGGGGTTGGGGATGAAGGAACTGTACCTGGGAGGCATCTCACATGCCATTGTGCAGCCAGATTATAAGGCATGCATGCACTGGCTTAATTAGAGGTCACACCAGTATATGACACCAAGAGTCTCAGGCAGGAAATGTGTGGCTGAAGAGCAGTGACTCAGTGTTGTAAAGGGGAAGAACTGGGTGCAGTGGTTTCATTTAGGAGTGTGGGGGGGGGGCTGCTCACTGCACCAGGTGCTGCAGTGACCAGCAAGGCTCCAACCAGCAAGGCTTCTCCCGTAGATAGGGAGGTAGGGGGACTCTTCTTGCTGTGCTGCTCCACTTTAAAGGGTGAAGATGGGGGTAAAGCCACTGACCTTTCTCTCTGCTCCCCCCACCACAGCTTCCCCTGTCAGTCTGTTTCTGCCACTATCCTTGTGGGAGGATGAGCTATTTGCTATGACTCTCTTTCCTTAAGGGTGAAGATCTTTTGTAATTAAAACACTGTTCTTGCTCATGGCATCCTGTCTTTGGTGTCTCAGCTGGGTGTGGGGGTAGCAGGATGCCAGGTTCCTAGGGGTGAAACCTTTCTCCCCATCTGCACCCCCATTCCGGGAGATCCATGAGTAGTTGATAGACAGGATGCCAACTCCTCACCACTTTTGAAGTTTGCATCAACTACCAGTCTTTCAGTATGTATAATTGGAAGCAAGGTGCCATCTTGCATTTTCCCCAGGTACTAAAATGTTTTGGCCTTGTCTTGCATTTGTTCTTTTCCCACCACCACCATTCAAATTATTCAACAAGAGCCTCTACCTTTAGCCCCAGGTCCAACTCCTTTAGTGACCTCCTAATTTCATTAGTAAGGAGATTCATCCGTTCACATTCCTGGAAAGCAACAACAATATATGGAGTCCTCTCTTCCACTTTTGCCATCAGTTCAGGGATGTTGAACTCATCTGTGAGCTTCTCCAGGATGTCATCTAACAGTGCCTTCACCTAAATACCAAAGAATGGTGATAAGAAGGTTGTGGAAAACTAGGGCTCCTCCACAAGGGACAAATGTACTGGGAAGTTGTGATACTTGTTGCTGTATTTCTCAGAGCTTTTAAAATTATCTCAAGGCTTATCCACAACGGGGGAAAGGTCCTTACTTTGTGTTTTGATTTTACCTGCATATTCATAGTTTTTCATCCAAACTCTTTCTTGAAATATCCCGTTTCCCTTCCTCCCCTTTCCTTTGTGTTCTTCCCCCTCCCATCATTCACGTGTGACATCTAGATTCAGTCACAGATTTCCACTGTTCCCCTTTTTAATTATTATTCAAGAGTTATAGTCAAAGTGTTCAAGGGCTTTAGACATATTGTACTAGCTAAACATTAGGATAATTTCCTTTTATAGTTAGTATTCCCCTTCCTCTCACTTGATCTCTGTTGAATCTGGGTTCTGAAAAATTTGCTGTCTCTTGGCAAACAAACAGTTCTTGTTAAACTGTAATACTAGTTCCAGTATAACGAAAAAAGACAGTCATAGGAGGTACATTTCATTTCAGGAAGTACTGGGTTAATTTAAATTGACATGGGGAGTGGGACTGAAAAATTCTTGATAATACTGGATATTTCCTGGGAATACTTCAGGATGGGGGAAATCTCATGTACATTTCCCCACCCCACCCCACCCCATCCAAAAAGGGGAGGGGGAAGAACAGGAACAAAACCAGGGACTTTGTGGTTTTCCCAGTCCATCTGAATGGGTCCTAAATTAAACTTCTGTTGTTCTGGACTATTTTCTAAACATTCCCTGTACTAGCTGCAACATTTTATTCCCAACTTTGAGTGGGTTTCTGTTTAATTCCATGGCATATTGGAACAATATATTCACGTCTCTTCTCCCTTCTCATTATGGTGGAACATTAAAATCACACCTTTGCACTATATCAATATCACTGTAAAAAAATTAAAAATTAAGAGAGAAGATTTTCCTTTCAAAACAAAGAACCATCTCAGCAACCCACGCCCTTTAAAAAAAAAATTGGGAGAACCACACACAGATCCTCATAGAGATCCAAGAAATGGCTAAATCATCACCCCCAAAAAGTGGAATATAGAGGGAACAACAACCAGAAAAAATCAGCAAATCCAAGAAGCTATAACATAAGAACTTCTTTCAAACTAATCTGAAAGAGACCTTACTTAATTGGAGGCTGAAAGGATGACCCACTAGTCATGTTTGCCTTGGGAAAAGTAATCTAGAGCTTGTTCCCACTAGGGGATACCCCGCGTTCTGAATCGATTTCAATAGGCAGCGTGCCCATTAGGATTCGGTTTAAACCTAGAACGGTTCTAGAGCAACCCGGAATCGTTCCCACTAGAAATCGAATCCAGAAGCGGGATAAAATTTAAATTCGTGTTTTCCTCATTTAACGCGTGTTAAAAAAACACTAGGGTCCTACCTACTGTTTTTCCCTTGATTCGAGTTAGGAACCGGATTATTTAGATGAGAACGATATCGTTTCAATCGGGCTAGAAGGATGGGAGGAGCTGACTGCGATGGGGGCTGTCCTTGGGGGAGTTGCCCTTTCTGTCCCCATCCGTCGTGGCTGTCGCCATTTTTGCTTCCCTCACCCCTTTGTCCGCTGTGGTCTTTCAATAAGAGATAAGGATTATTTTTATTTTTTATTTTAATGGTTTACAGGCGCTTAATTTCTTCAGCGCTTTAAGCGCCTGAAGTCTCGGCTGCTCAAGCGCCTGCATCTGCAAAGGACTACAAGGCTTCTCCCGGTGGATTGCAACCTTCCCTCTGTGTGGGGAGAGCCCATTTCTAACGGAGGAGAGGCAAGAAGGGAAGGCTAAGAGGCATTCCCTGCCCGCTTGGGCTCTGATCTCGCCCAGGCAGGGAAGGGAAGGCTCCTCACGAGGAGGCATCTGATCTCGCCCAACTCTCAGATTCTAAGGTCTATCCACCTAGCCTCTGTTTTAGCTTGGAACTAGGGTCCCCTTTCTCTGCCTCCTTCTGCCATGCAGGAACTCCCTAATCAAAGGGCTCAAGCAGAGGCTGGGTGGGCATGTGTCATTGGGGATGCTTTGACAGAGAGTTCCTGTGTGGCAGAAGGGGGGATTGGACTAGAAGGCTCTTCCTGGGGTCCCTTCCAACTCTCAGATTCTAAGGTCTATCCACCCAGCCTCTGTTTTAGCTTGGAGGTAGCGGCCCCCTTCTCTGCCTCCTTCTGCCATGCAAAACTCCCTATCAAAGGGGCTCAAGCAGAGGCTGGGTGGCATGGTGTCATGGGGATGCTTTGACAGAGAGTTCCTGTGTGGCAGAAGGGGGGATTGGACTAGAAGGCTCTTCCTGGGGTCCCTCCAACTCTCAGATTCAAGGTCTAACCACCCAGCCTCTGTTTAGCTTGGAGGTAGCGCCCCTTTCTGCTTCCTTCTGCCATGCAGGAACCCCTAATCAAAGGGCTCAAGCAGAGGCTGGGTGGGCATGTGTCATTGGGGATGCTTGACAGAGAGTTCCTGTGTGGCAGAAGGGGGATTGGACTAGAAGGCTCTCCTGGGTCCCTTCCAACTCCAGATTCTAAGGTCTATCCACCCAGCCCTGTTTTAAGCTTGGAGTAGCGGCCCCTTCCTCTGCTTCCTTCTGCCATGCAGGAACCCCTAATCAAAGGGCTCAAGCAGAGGCTGGGTGGGCATGTGTCAGGGGGAGCTTTGAACAGAGGGTTCCGCGTGGCAGAAGGGGGGATTGGACTAGAAGGCTCTTCCTGGGGTCCCCTTCCAACTCTCAGTCTATCTAAGGTCTATCCACCCAGCCTCTGTTTTAGCGTTGGAGTAGCGGCCCCTTTCTCTGCTTCCTTCTGCCATGCAGGAACTCCCTAATCAAAGGGCTCAAGCAGAGGCTGGTTGGGCATGTGTCATTGGGGATGCTTTGACAGAGAGTCCTGCGTGGCAGAAGGGAGGGATTGGACTAGAAGGCTCTTCCTGGGTACCCTTCCAACCTCAAGATTCTAAGGTCTATCCACCCAGCCTCTGTTTTAGCTTGGAGGTAGCGGCCCTTTCTCTGCTTCCTTCTGCCATGCAGGAACTCCCTAATCAAAGGGCTCAAGCAGAGGCTGGGTGGGCATGTGTCATTGGGGATGCTTTGACAGAGAGTTCCTGCGTGGCAGAAGGAGGGATGGACTAGAAGGCTCCCGGGGTCCCTTCCAACTCTCAGATTCTAAGGTCTATCCACCCAGCCTCTGTTTTGCTTGGAGTAGCGGCCCCTTTCTCTGCTTCCTTCTGCCATGCAGGAACCCCCAATCAAAGGGCTCAGCAGAGGCTGGGTGGGCATGTGTCATTGGGGATGCTTTGACAGAGAGTTTCCTGCGTGGCAGAAGGAGGGATGGACTAAAAGGCTCTTCCTGGGGTCCCTCCAACTCTCAGATTCTAAGGTCATCCACCCAGCCTCTGTTTTAGCTTGGAGGTAGCGCCCCTTTCTCGCTTCCTTCTGCCATGCAGGAACTCCCTAATCAAAGGGCTCAAGCAGAGGCTGGGTGGGCATGTGTCATTGGGGATGCTTTGAACAGAGAGTTCCTGCGTGGGCAGAAGGGGGGATTGGACTAGAAGGCTCTTCCTGGGGTCCCTTCCAACTCTCAGATTCTAAGGTCTATCCACCGCCTCTGTTTTAAGCTTGGACTAGGGCCCCTTTCTCTGCCTCCTTCGTGCCATGCAGGAACTCCCTAATCAAAGGGCTCAAGCAGAGGCTGGGTGGGCATGTGTCATTGGGGATGCTTTGACAGAGAGTTCCTGTCGTGGCAGAAGGGGGGATTGGACTAGAAGGCTCTTCCTGGGGTCCCTTCCAACTCTCAGATTCTAAGGTCTATCCACCAGCCTCTGTTTTTAGCTTGGATACGGGCCCCTTCTCTGCCTCCTTCTGCCATGCAGGAACTCCCTAATCAAAGGGCTCAAGCAGAGGCTGGTGGGCATGTGTCATTGGGGATGCCTTTGACAGAGAGTTCCTGCGTGGCAGAAGGGGGGGATTGGACTAGAAGGCTCTTCCTGGGGTCCCTTCCAACTCTCAGATTCTAAGGTCTATCCACCTAGCCTCTGTTTTAGCTTGGAACTAGGGTCCCCTTTCTCTGCCTCCTTCTGCCATGCAGGAACTCCCTAATCAAAGGGCTCAAGCAGAGACTGGGTGGGCATGTGTCATTGGGGATGCTTTGACAGAGAGTTCCTGCGTGGCAGAAGGGGGGATTGGACTAGAAGGGATTCAAGGGATTCTGCCTGACTGTCTTGGTGGGAGACATGAAGAAAACCTATCCCATAGTTCCTCTGGAAAGAGCTTCGGTTTCTTACTAAATTCGCATTGCCAGCAGCCTCCTTCTCATTGATCTCTGTGGGCTCTCTGAAGGGATTCTCCCTGGCTGTCTGAGGAGACATGAAGCGGGGATGCTGCCCTGGAAAACCTATCCCATAGTTCCTCTGGAAAGAGCTTCGGTTTCTTACTAAATTCGCATTGCCAGCAGCCTCCTTCTCATTGATCTCTGTGGGCTCTCTGAAGGGATTCTCCCTGGCTGTCTGAGGAGACATGAAGCGGGGATGCTGCCCTGGAAAACCTATCCCATAGTTCCTCTGGA